>NC_082594.1:310000-553896 GCF_030936135.1 Gavia stellata
GCCCAGGGGAGAACAAATCAGCTGAGCCCGGTGCTCGTGGTCAGGGCTCCCTGGGGTCAGCGAGTGACTGGCTTTCCCAGTCCTGTGCTAAGCTCCCGGGACAGAACATCTCACTGTCTTGGCTCCCCCTTACCTGGTCGGGGTTCGGGGGGGGTGCTTTGGCAGGGAACGGGTCCCAGTGGTCCTGGGCACCCAGCAATGGGGTGGGTGCAGCACACCTTGGTGGGGCACGTGGCTGTTTCTCGTGGCTTTTGGCCGCGAAAATCTTCCCAGGTTTTTGGCTGTGAAGACAGCTCTGTTTGTTGTCCTGTGGCAGGATGGAGAGCGGGCAGAGACTGACAGGCTGCCTGCGCCCCATCCATGGAGGAGTCCCTCCTCGGGGAGGGCTCTCCCGGCGAGGTCTGCAGTCCAGTGCCCGGCTTTTCTCCATCAACACTTCCATCAGTGAGCCCAGTATAAATATACACCTCAGCTGGTGGAAGTCTAGGGAGATGCCGAGATGAGCAGAGTGCAAAATGATGATGGAGATGGTGCGTCCGCCGATGCCACCTGGACCCCTTGGCAAGATGGGCCCCCTCTGGAGAAGCATGTGTTAAGGGAGCGGAAAGCGGCGTCCCCCGTGCAGGCTGGGCACGCGCCTGGGGACGGCGTCTGGGTTGGGGTCGCAGCCGGTTTGACGTGGGCTCCCAGGCTGATGCTGGGGCTTCACGTAGAGGGTCCTGGTGCTGGGTCTTCTCACAGGGGACCAGGAGCCGCGCAGGGCATGAGGGACATGCCGGGGGGTGTGGGTGTGGGTGGGGAAAGTGCTTCCCAGCCCGGGGAAGGAGCTCAGTCCCTCCAGCTTGCCGGGAAGGAGCCGAGGGCGAGCTGCTGCGCGGTGCTGATGCCTCCATGGGGAGTGGGTGCCGGTGCTGAGGGCTCCGGTACCCCGGGGGGGGTGATGGTCAGGGACCAGCAGCTGGTAGCTGGAGGCAGGCAAATCAGTTTTGGGAATGAGGTATCCCTTTGTTAATTCTGAGGATAATTAATTAATCCCTGAAACACTCCCCGCAGTCAGCTGTGGATGAAGCTACTTGAAATGCTTTCAGAAACAGTTCCTAGGAGAAAATACTCACTTTCCGGAACTGACAAAGTTTTGGGGAGAGGCGTCAGCTTTGGCAACCCTCCATCTGAGAGGCAGGGTATTGCTCCCAGACCGGCACCGGGAACGGGCGTTTTGGGAGGCCGGGCCCCGAGCTTCAGCCCGATGGCTCTGCTTTGCAGGCAGCCGGACTCCCTGCAGCCCCCCACGGCCCCCTCCTTGGCAAAAAGAGCCCCCGGGTGAGGCTGGGGCAGAGGGGTGAGGGGCAGCTCCCGCACCCCCTGCCCGGCCCGGGCCAGCGGCTCCTTGCACTCTGCATCCCTGGCTCTGCTGGGGGGGCACCCGGGGCTGTGCCCCCACTCTGCTTCGGCTTTGGCGTGCCTTGCCCTCCCCAGCCCCGAGCCCAGCCCCGGCCCCGCACCGAGCGGCTCTGCCGACGGCAGGAGGGCTTCGCTCTCGGGAAGGGGAGCTGTGCTGCGGCGGCCGGGGCACACGCAGCTCCATGCACGGCGTCGGGGCGCGTGCAGGCGGCATCTGCACATGCAGGGGTGACGAGGTTTGGGAGCAGTGGGGTGGGGAGGTATGGGGCAGAGCTGTGCCGTACCAGCAGGACAGGGCTGAGACTGAACGGGCCTTTCTTAGAGACCATAACACGTGGAAAGTTGCTGAGGAATATTCCTAGCAAAACAAGCCAGGAGGCATCGTAAATGCCGAAGAGATCAGGACTGTCCTGCGGAAGGGAGCAGATGTCCTTGAGGGCTGAAGCGGCAGAAACGGGAAGAAGTTCAATAGCACAAAATGCAAATTACTGCAGTCAGGGCTAACAGTGAGAGCTTCCGCCGTGGCCTGGGAGCTCGTGATTCGCAAGCGTGGAGCAAGGGCAAGCCCTACGCATCCTCCCCGAACATGATGCTCCGACACGCCGTGGCTGAGACGCAGTTGCCGAAAACACAACCTGCCCCAAGGACCCTGCCTGGGGAGCGGCTCGCCGCACGGGGCAGGTGACAGGGACAACACATCGGCACTGCCCCTGGCTCCGGGCTGCCTCGCAGGGCTCAGTCACGCACCGTTGGGTGCTGCAGAGCAGAAGGTGCAGGATCGGCCCCCACGTCCAGCCCAGCAGCCACAGACGGCCCTGACCACCCAGGGACCCATTTATTGAGCCCCATCTGAGGCAAAGGGGCTCGGACGCAGCCGCTGGCTGCAGTGGAGCCGTGTTAATAGCACAGCTCCTGCTCCCCTGGGGAAGTCAGCCCATCCCTCGCTCAGGAGCCCCATGGTGATGACTAATGGATGTCCTGTGCCTTCCCCTGAGGACACAGATCCAGGCTGAACCAGGCAGGACCCACCATGGGACCAGGCGATGGCCGTCCCATGCTAGGTCTAGAGGAGAACGCAGGGTCGTGGCAGCGTGGCGTGCCCCCAAAACAGCCCCCAGCACTTGCCTACCCACAGCCTGGTCCTGGGAGCCAAGAGGAGCATCTGCATCCCTTTCCCGGCTGGGGAGGGGAGGGGGTGGTAGCCAGCAAGTTTTTGGGTTGAGCTACAAAAGGCTTGAGGTTTGGGCAGGGAATTTTTCTGAGCGTGACTTTTTTTCTATGCAGCAGGAGGAAACTCTTGCTCAACTGCTGCGGATGGGAAATCGCAGATGGAGATGTCTCTGGGCTCCGGTTATCACCTGAGGCACCAAGAAGGACAAGGAGAGGCAAACTGGGGACACGGGCTGGGAGATTTACTGGCCCAAGTTTGGCTTTGCCACAACTTCCAGCCAGTTTCCACTCCGACGGCAGGTAATGGTGCGGCTGGGGGGTCGCACGGGCGGGACGGCTTCGCTGTGATTTTGGGAGGTGACCTGTTCCTGGGCAGGATGATTGCAATGCATGTGGCTAAGAATCCGCTCGGTGGGCAGAGAGCTAACGTGAATTTTTACTACTACTATTATTGCTAGCAATAAATATCACGGTGTTACAGAGTGATGTTTATATTTGTTAGCTGGCAGCGTATCAGTCATAGTTCCTTAGGGGTAATAAGTTGTTTCACCATGGTGATGTCTTCATAATAAGAGTTTCTTGGGATTTATGATTATTCTCTTTTTTTCCTCTTTTGGGCTCAGTTTCTGCTGCTAAAAGAATGCTTTCTTGTTTTAAAACCTGTAAAGCCTGCCCTTGTCCTGTAGCACAGCCCAGTACTCTGTGGTACGAGGTCTGGGTCTGCTCCACGACACCAGTACAGCCCCTCTGAGCTCTTTCCGGACAGGATGCTACATCTTTGACCTTCTCTTTTAATTTCTTTCTTAGCAAAACCCGCAATATTTATGTCACTCTGTTTTTTGTAATAATTTTTTTTTTGAGTCTGCATTTGTTCTAACCCCTGAGACAAAGCATATCCTCAGCTGAGCTGTCTCAGACCCCGCGGCACGGCGGGAGGTGCCGAACCCCAGACCCCCCCCTGTTCTCCTCCCCACTGCAGAGGCACGGAGGAGGCGCAGTCCGGAGGGGGCCGGCTGCCCCTGTAGCGGCCGATGACCGATGCCCCCCTTTCCTCCTCTCGCAGAAACATGAGAATGTTGCTGATGCAACCCACAATTACCCGTAAGTACCCAGTGCAGAACGCACCCGATCAGAAGCAGCACCTTTTAGTGAGTTTTGGAAAAAAAGCAGTCGGTCTGTGGTTTGATTTTGGATCATAGCTGTGAGTAATTGCGCGTAGGTAAAGCAACCTCTCCCGTAAGAGCTGAGCTGAGGATAGAACTAGCTGGGGATCTCCCCAGCGCGGTCAGTTCCTCCTGGCCAGGGACGCTTGACCATATGACACTGCCAGTCGCCATAATTGCAATTGTAAGTTTGATTTGTATTGCCATCATTATGATTTCAATAAGGTATTTGTGTATCTTTATCAATGAGTATTTGGATAGAGTTACATCTCACAAAATTTCTATTCGTGAATACACAGGTGCCGAATAATCTTGTATAAGTCAGCAACCCCGATGTTACCTCTCTTCCACTGAGGGGCCAGTGGACGCTTTTCTTTTACCTCTTATTCACCAACATCATTTTGTCGGCACTGGTTTGGTATTGCACATACACCCATTTTAGAGAGCTGGGTGGAAGCAAGGCAGCCGAGGAGGAGTCTGGGTATGGGGCCCAATGCCCAGATCTGTCTCTACAGCAGCCTGAACCTTAACCAATGCATAACCCCTCAAAATAGTCGGGCTATTGCAAATTGGCCTGGAGCCAGCACGGTGTGACGGGGGACCAGAGCTGTGGGGGGTCCCAGCCTGGCTGGGCGGGCCAAGCCGGGGCGTCTCAGCATCAACGAGATGTTCCCCTTCCTCGGTGGGGTTCATCTGGGGTGTCTCAGCCGGGCACGTGCACCCTCCTCGTGGGGTCCCAGCACCCGCAGCTCCGCTTCCATGGCTTTTTGCTGCCTTTTTTGCAGGTGAACCCCAGGCTCAGCGCAGCGGTGGCTGAGCAAAGGTCTAGTGGTCCTTCTGGTATTAACCCTTACGGCACAAGGAGAGGGACAGCATCTGCCTCCCACGGCAGTCTTGTGGGGTGACGTTCGAGCCGGACAGGCAGGGATCGCTCGCCCTGGGCAAGGCTTGCTTTGGGGACAGTACGTGGAGCACTTTGGGGGGAGGCTGAGCCCCGGGGAAGCGGCGTCTCCCTGGGCTCCTGGCCAGAGGACCCGCAGATGGGCGGGATGATGTGGCACATCCTCTGATGAGCATAATGAGAGGCGTATTTCTGCATGGACTTTCAGGCAAAATTCCTATCCGCTCCTGTGCATGCCCCAAAATACCTTTTTTTTTCCAGAGTTGCTGTACTCACACTTGCTTGCTGCATTTCCGGGGAGGAAGCCCAGAAGTATGGGGAAAGAAACGGAGACAGAACTTACATGGTGACTTTGCGAAAGGATGCCTGATTGCGACTATTTTTCTCCCTCGGAGGGAAGAGCCCTGCTTGACGCTGTATATGGTTTTGTCCTGACCGTAATAGAGACAGGGTGAACGGTACCTTCAGTGCGAACCGATATCTTCGCTATCAGGGCCCACCTGCAATGCCACATGGGGGTGATGCAGAAGACTGGTCCAGTCCCCCTGTGCCTTTCTGTGAACCCCTATGCACTTGCTGCCTCGCACGTTCATAGAGAAGGTGTCAACACGTGTACAAGTATGTAAGCACATTGTTCAGAGGTGCTAGCACAGATATCATGTGCTTGCACCATTGCAATTAATCAAAATACAAGTCCTGAGATGTCACTGTCCATCAGCTGAGAGAGGCAATGGCACCTAAGGTGGGAGCTCAGCCTGCTCCCGCTGCCGGGGGACGGGGCTGTCAGGTACGGGCCGGCTGTTGGAGCGGCTCCTTTGACCTGGCAGGGGTGGGCTGTTGCTGCACGGAGCCCTTGAGCGGGTGAGGGCTCCAGGCTGACACAGCCGAGCGCCTCCCCACTGGCACACCGCAGGGCACCGGGGCTGGCACCCGCCTGCAGCGTGCCCGTGCCCTGCAGCGCCTGGGGGACCGGCTCTCCCCGACAGCGCTGAGGATGAGCAAGCCGGGCGGTGGAGCTGCCCTCGGCTGCACGAGCACAGCAATGAGCTCGGTCCAGGTCGTGCCTCAGCTCTGCCCAGTCCAGGCTGTCATCACCCTTTTCGGACCACGCCACAGGTCTCTGGGACAGCTCTGGGTTGTGACGCCGACGATGCCTTGTCCCCGTGCCAGCTGTCCAAGCAGAGGTCCCTTGTGTGCGGTGGGGAGACGAGCGCCTTGCACCAGGTCTGTGTGCAGCGCAAGCCTGGCCACGTCCTTCCATCCCAAACACCAGTGACAGAGCTTTATGTCCGCTTAAAGTCCACAATCCACCTGCCACCCAGTTTTGCTCTGGGTGTCTCCTCCGCTGTGGCCGCTGCCCCAGGCTGAGCCTGACTCTGCACAGGGACCTGTGATCAGCCCCATCATGTGGTTGCTTGCTACAGTTCTGTCGCATTTGCTCTTGTTTTTTAAGTTTATCATTCTTCTGGGCTCTGACAGATGCACTTTTAAACCTTTTCCCAAAGTCTCTGTTGTCCCTGCTCCCATACGTGGTGTTTCCCATCGCTGGTCAGCCGAGGTGCATAGCCGAGGGGCAGGACCTGGGCAGAGCTTCACAGGGGTCTGTGCCTTCTCCTCCTGAGCATTTCTGAGTACCTCAGCAGTGAGGAGTGTTACGGAGATGTCACCTGGATTACTAGGGTGCTTGGCGTGATGGAGATCTGCATCCCCAGGAGAGACACCCCAGCAAGGGGGTCGAGATGCTGCTCCCCATCTCTGCCAGTGCAGTAACTTGTCGGCATGGCGTGAAGGCTCGTGAGAGGAAAGTTCAGAGCTGATACAAGAAATATTTCTTCACAACACAGGCAATTAAGCTGTGAAACTTCTTGTCCCAGGGTATTGTAGGTGAAAAATATTTTTAAAGGGAGTCATAAAGGAACTGGACAAATTTCTAGAATAAATATATATGGGGTCCACGAAAAGCAAAACTAAAAAAAACTGCTTCAGGAAGCTGTTGACTCCGAACAGTTTGAATCTGGAAAAGTATTTTGGGGCAGTGCCACAACAAGGGTGCCCTGTCCTTACCCTCTTCCCTAGACATTGGCTGCTGGCTGAGGCAGAGGGGAGGTGGCGTCGGACTTTGGTCTGGCCCGGCACCATGATTCCTGTGTTTTATATGTGCACGAGGGCTGCTCCACTCACCTTTTTCACGGCATAATGGCAGTGGCCAATGCCGAGCTCTGAAAACAGCGATCCCAAACCCCTGTGTCGTGTTCCAGGGGTATGCGCCGGAGCTGTGTGCCAAACCGCCCCACGGTGAGGCAGTGCTCGCGGGAGGCCCTGCTGCGGCCCAGAATGGGTGAGCAGCCCCGCGGCAGCTCAGAGAGCCCTTTCTGTGGAAAAGGGGCCAAGTTGCCCTGGAAGCACAGACGGTGCACGGGTGCTGTCCCGGGCGGGGGACCGCGGGGAGGACCGGTGCTTTCGGCACGCACCAGCCAGCAGTGGCAGAGGTGATGCCCGTCCTGCAGCTGCTGAGACTACGGGATGGGGCATCTCCAGGGGTTGCTGCTGCTTCTTCACCCACACCTTCTGCTGGCCAAGGCCACCATCCTGCCAGCCGTGCCGGGGACGAGGTCGGGACAGGGTTGCCCGTTCTGGGGCTGACTGTGCTCTGTTTTCAAGTGATAACTATGTTTATTCTCTACTTTCTTGCACTGCGCCAGAGCAGCACAGCACCCAAAGGGCTTCCCCCAAAGCGGGTACAGCAAGGGGCATCCTGTCCACAGCCCATTTCATGGGCAGCCTGTGCCGCTCTGTAAATAAACATCCTTCTCATCCCAGACAACCTTCTCAATTTCATTATTGTAGCCTGTGTTTGTGTCAAGTGCCATGGAAAAAAAGGGTTTGAGGGAGGAATTTGGTAGCCTGTAAGTCGAGGCAGGCTGCTGGAGCACAGGACAGAGCAGGAAAGGACCATTTATCCTCTTTCTCAGCCCTGGCAGTGAACTTCCATGGATGCGGAGCATTAAACCTTGGAGTTACATCTTTTGCTTTCTGTGCTGATTTGTGCTTGACGAAGCCGTGACTTCGCCATCAATGACAGATGACTCCCAGCACTGCTGGTGACACCCTGGACGCCACACCCTTAGGGCTGTTTTCAGCCTTCCTTTATTTGATGTGCCATGTTTGGCCTGTAGAACCCCCCCCTCCCAAAAATTACTAAAGTTGCACGAGTGTCTGACAGACCACTGAAAGACAGCTGCTCGCAGCACACCAGCTCTCACCCTGCTGTGAACCATGCTGCGGGGGGAGGATGGTCGGGGGACTTTGTGGCAAGTCACTGCAGAAGGTCATTTTGGAGGTTTGTTGCCTGACACGCTCCGGGGGGGTCCGTGCTGCTGCTGGGAATTCAGCTTTGCTGGCAGGGGAGTGGCTCAGGAGCTGTTTCACCCCTTCCCTGGGGAAGAAGGCGTGGAGAAGCCCTTGTGGGACTGGCCCCGAGGCACGAGCGCTCACTCCTGGGACCAGACTCGGCAGAGGCGGGCAGTGCCATGCTCGGCATCGTGCTGTGGATGCCTTGTGGCCGTCGAGCAATTGACCCACGGCAAACTCCCCCGTGCACGTGCCATGACTACACCCAGCACACGTTCCCCACCCCGGGAGAGAAGGAACAAAACAGACCCTGTGCTGGGTGCCATCCATGTTACCCGCTGCCAAACTGGTTCAAAGCTTTGCATTTTGGGGGGGCACACTGGGTCCTGCCCCCAGGCAGGAAGCGGGATGGAGGGTGGATCCGAGAGCGGCCGGGAGAGCCCGGCGGCTGCCCTCGCAGCGGTGGCAGGTGCAGGGGCAATGGAGACCCCCGGCCTCATCTCAGGGCGGCAGGACCCTTCCCTCCTGCTCCGGGCCCTCGTGCCGTGGGAGGGTCCGGCTGCACCTGCACCTCCTCCAGACCGAGGACATTCTGAGTGGGCACACTGCTGCTTCCCTGGGACGCCGTCCCCAGCTGGCACTGCTGGGAGCGCCTCTGGGATGCCCTCCCGCACCTCCTGCTCCGGCTGAAGGAGATGCCGCCTGCCCGGCCCAGGTATTCACCGTCCACGCCATCACCGCGGTGGAGACTGGTGGCCTCAGTTCCATCGCCCTTGACCGGGTCCTTGCCGCCTCCAGCCCACCAGGCCAAAATCCTCAGGGTTTCTGCCCTTGCCACCCCCCAGGAGGCTGTTCCAGACCTCGCTTCCCTGCTGCTGAGACTTTTTTTCCTAATTTCCAGCTCAGATGGATTTGTGACCATTTTAAACTCATTCATTTTTGCTCCAAGATCATCATCCAGCTGAACTGCACTGCTTTCCCCATTCCCCCTCCTTTCTCCTCTCATTCACCCTCCACGGTAGTTATGGGGAGCAGAACAGGCTGAGCCGTAAGTCACTGCTCCTGGAGCTGGCTATTGATTTCCCCCACTATTTCAGCAGACTGTCTGTGATCCCGCTGGGGTTTGAGTTACCCTCTCCAGTACCTGGGATGCTGAAACTGCAGGTGCCGCTCCAGGTAAAGGCCTGCCACCGCCCTCTGCAACAGCTCCGGTGCTTGCCTTCAGCTAATACAAAACATTTGCATTAGGCACCCTGGAGAAATTGTTGTCCTCTTTTTGCAGCTGTATTAAACACTTCTAGCAGACAAGATGCTGGCATATAGAAAAGCATCTTTTTGTTGGTCTGCAGAGCATGACCTTGTTCTGCATACAGTTAAATTTAATCTCAGTTCAATTAATCCAGCCTCCACCATCTCTTGGTTATTCCTGAGCAATACTCAGCCCTTTGTCTACGTTGGCGGCGTCTCCTGGCTTTGCCTCTTCCTCCTCCGGAGCAAACGCGTTACCAACCACACCTGCTCACCACGCAGCCGGCGGAGCCGGCACTGAAAGCATTTATTTTCCTAATTCATAAATAACCACTGCTAAATATAAAATATTCTTCTCTCCCCCCTTTCCGAAATGCTAAGGCAAAATGCTCTCGCAGCCGGGCTCACGCCGGCAGGCAGCAGATGTGCCTCCATTGAACAGGGAACCTCGGAAGAAATTTTGCACAAAGGCTTTATAAATACCCTCCCCGCTCTGAGGTGGAGGCGTGTTTTTTCTGTGCCGTGTGTGTGAGCTGTCAGACTGAGCGCTGGCCTCCCTCTGGGCTGCAAGAAGACCGTTTATTATTTGCAAATATCTCAAAGCTGTTTTTTGAAAAGATGGGAAGGATTTAGGGACATGTTTGGTAACAAAGCGGAGCGGCAGAGAGCTCTGGCTCATGGGTGAAAAATGTTGCCTGGATGCGTGACGGGGAGGGGATGAGTGTTTTGGGGACAGCGTTCGTGCTGTTTACGCCCCGCCTGAGCTGGCTGGGTGCTTTTGTACGGCAGCCACTTGACTTAGCAGAGGGGATGAGGTCTGGCTGGTGAGGGCTGCCCCATCGCACCCCTCTGCGGGGCAGCGGGGGTGCCAGGCAGGACGGTCACGTCGGGGCGAAGCAGGAGGGCAGAGCACGAGATGCCCTTGTCCCGTGCGGGTCCAGTTCCCCAGGTCTGGCAGGAACGAGGCAGCTGCAGGAACCGAGCCCTGGCTTCCTGCATGGTTGGTGTTTTTGGAGGCATACCTGAAGGCCCCTGCAGTGCAGAACGAGAGAGAGGAGACAGCTGAAAGGTGGCTCCAAGGCGTCTCTCCGTTTGTCTCCATGTGGGTGCAACACCTCGCTCTGATCTTTGCAGTCGGAACGTCTCTTTTCCTGCTTGATTTTATTAAGTACCAGTTCAGTCTCCCTAAGGGATGCTGCCTTGAAGATGGGAACCAGCAGGCTGATGCCCGTGAGCTTAAGAACCACGAGCACGTTTGCTGTCATCATATTGGGGCGAAGGAAAAGTCGTGATCCTCCAGCTGCTGGGGAAGGACCCCTCCAAGGCCATTTCCAACACTTCTCGTGCCCATCACACACCATGGCCAGGGGCGGGGGATGGTGGGACAGACGCCGGGCAGCCCCCGGGAGTGCTCGTGGGTCTTGTGCCCAGAGCCGGGACCCCGGGCTGAGCCAGACTGAGTCTTGGTTTGCGGGCTGGAAGCCGAGCTAAAATAGTTTGTGCAACAAGAGGCTGTCCCTGGGGGAAGCTGTTCAAACAGCCTTTTTTCCCCCCGTCGTTGGTTTCTCGCAATCATAACTGATTTTTCTTACTTTCCAGGCGAAGGCACACGACTGCAGTGTCAGGTATACTCTCCCCGTGTACCAACACAAAGACTGAATCAAACCGTTTTTCAGCCGCCTTGTGTTTAAGCTAAGCAGTTTGGCTTCTCAGCTCCAACTCCAAGACGATTCCCATTCCAACCCACTTCTGCAGGTTTTAAGCACTTCGTGGGGCGTTTCCACCACGATGCTCTCACCGTGACATGCACACCCGGTAGAGCCGCCCGGCTGCCGGCAGACCATCCCTGCTCGCGCAGCTGGGGATGCAGAGAGCCGCAGGATTGCGACTTCCCCAGCAGCACGGATCTCGTAACGTGGGTACAACCCGGCAGCGGGTTTCAGGAACAGCCAGACACGCAGTTGTCCGCCTGGGGAAAATAACACAACTTTCATCAATGGTGATTTCAGATTCCTAGTAATCTTCACCCAGCAGGACAGCTTCTGTTAGGATTGGCCAGACCCCTAGTTCCAAACTATTTAATATTTTAAATCAATTAACAGATATGTTTGGAAATCTATTCACTTTGTAACCTACTTACTCTGTGATTTGCCAATACATTTTTAATAAGAACGTTATGCAATTGCTAAATAAAACTCCTTCCAGAAGTCAATTGGCCAGGATCTATTTTCCATTAAAACCGGGCTGAAGCACTAATTTCTGTTACCAACTTTTAGAGCTTCATTGACTGAGCTGCGTATGAGGTTTTTCTCTGTGTCCCTACGTGGGATCAAAACAAAACCAGCTCACCGCTAACAACCTGGGTCATCTCTTGATGGCTTAAATGGGGGCCGTGGCTGGTTGCTGCTTGTCCCGCTGCCCCCCCGCTCTGCCCTGGGGTCCGTCCCCTCACCCCGAGGTGGGTGGGAAGGGCCCCCAGTCTGCTCCAGCCTCTCGCTGCCTGTGCTGGGGGACCTGAACGGCACCCAGTGCCCAGACGCGGCCGCAGCAGCAGCGCAGGGCTGCCTTCGAGACGCCATCATAAATATTCATTGTGCCTGTCTGGGTGAGCGGTGGCGATGGAGGGTTTCCGCCCTCAGAACAGACCAACGCCGCATGCCTCCGCTCCCGCTAATGAGAACGTTTATCGGAGACGCCGCTGGTGCAATTTTCAAATGCTCGTAATTTCTGAAAGCGAGAGGAGCCATTTGTTTTAAACCACCAAATTCAACAAGGCTCCTCACACAGAGTGCGGCTAGGTTAAGCTCTCATTTAAAACCTTTAACCACGTTTACTGTAACTCTGGTGAAATTTTGCCTCATAATCCGTCACCGTGAAAGCAGTGAAATTTTTTCCCCCTGAGCCTTTCTGCCGATTTGAAGATACCTCAGAGCAGACGCCAGCCCCAGTGAAAACATTCAAAACTAGATGCCCTGCAGGGCTACGGGGGACTGATTACAAGGTGTAATTAGGATTTCCAGAAGAGGTTTGGGAATATTAACAGTGTAGCTTTATCTCTTCAAAGATAAGTGCATGGGTCCCACGCGGCTCTCGAGTCAAATGCCTTTGGTGTGGCAACCGACACGGAGAGCCCGGTGAGCGGAGGAGGCTCCTCGCAGCCACCGACGGATGCACAGAAGGAGGGAGGAGCCCGTTTCTGGATCAGGGAGCCGCTGGTTGAGTGGCCAAGCTGCCTCCTCATCAAACATGGTGACGCTAATGAAGGGGGGAATCAAATTTAACAGTGAAGCCACTTATTCCCGCTCCCCCCAGCTCCAGGCCAGGCCCCCTCCCTCCTCTGCAAGACTGTTCAACTCACCGAACCAGCAGAAAATGACCTGGCGAGAAGAAAAGCCAGCTCTTTTCTGCCTGGTTAGTGAGCGAAACCTGCCGTGCAGGAGGTGGAGGAAGGGCAGCGAGACCCCTCCACTCGGCAGTGGTGAGCCACCAGATCAGCTCCACTGGGTCGTGCAACGGCCCCCAGACGCTGCTTAGTCTTACTGCTCCTTCAGTAGCTTCTGAGCAAGCTGGAAGCAGCTCCATCTCTCCTCCGCGGGCTTCTAAGGGACAGATTACACACTCCTGCAGCATCAGAAGCTGACGCACTCTTGCCAAGAGCCTACAAGCAGAGCCATGCTGAACACCAGATCCCCAGGGAGTGCTTGCATTGGGGAAGCTGCTACAGCACGTCAGTGGGACAAAGACCTTCCAGAGGTAGTCTTGCTGTACGTGGAAGTGGTGAATAATTAACATTTTACCTAGAACTGCTCGGTGTGAAGGCAGTGACCGAGACATCCCTCAGCCAAGGTCACGGCAGGGCAGCGGGACTCCTGCTGCGAAGTGCCCAGCGCCTTTTCAGCACAGATGAAGCTCAACGATGCCGTTCCTGAGGAGCTGCCCGGCCTGGGTGGGAGCTGGGTCAGAGGCAAAGCCAGGCCAACGCTCTGCCAGGCAGCTGCACCGTGAGCCCTCCTGCACCCGAGCTCCCTGAGACCACCGCCCTTCCTGCTGCCCTCCCGTGTGCGGCTCTTGCCTGACTCCTCAGCACCCAGGGACGTGTCTCCAGAGGTGCTCCTGCTGCTTGCTCCTTGTCTGACCCATTTCAGCCCTTGCCTCGGCGACTTCTGGAAAGCACCAGCCACCTCCTTTTCACCGCTCTGGCCTGACCTGCTGCCTCCTGCCCGCTCTGCTCCAGGCAGACGGCACAGCCGAGCTCCGGGCTGCAGGGCAGAGGAGCTGACACACGTGCTGCTCCAGCACTGACACACCAGCGAGGCTGCGACATCCCCCAGCCCGGGTGGGAATGTCAGCTCCAGAGGTTCAAGCAGAGCCCCGTGGAAGGAGGGGAAGGCTGCTGGGAAGCCTGGCAGGAAGGACCCTTCCTGCACAGAGACAGGGAGACGTCAACTCAGAGTCTACCCTGTTGGAAACATTCACTTGCATCCCAGTGAAAGCTGACCCAGTGTTTAAAAGCTTTCTTCAGGCACTAACAAAAATATCTCAGTACAAAGACCCACACAGTTTTGGGTCCTGTCTTCACTCTACGGTACTGACAAGAGTTTGGCCTTACGTCCCCAGCCTGCTGCAGCGCGAGCAGTCCTCCCAAATTCCTCCCAGATGCAACAGATGATCCCAGGGGACATCCCTGCATTAAAGGTACAAGGCAGCACGAACTGAAAGCTCTCACACAAACACTACTTAATTTTTGCAAGCCAGACACGTTAATGCAGAAGGCACCACGATGCAGCGTTTTCTGCAAGCTGAGGGGCACGAAATTGCTCGCGCAGCCCTTTCCAGCGTTAACGCAACAGGCAATGCTGCCAAAGCCAGCCCTGGGTTAAGGTAACACTGCCAGCTGAACTACACGGGTTTAAACCTGAGTTTTGATTGTTCCACCTCTGGTTCTCATCATACACCCCCTCCTGCTGCTCCATGACAAGAGTTTCATCCATACTGCGTCACGCCATCACTCCCTCCTGGCATTTCCCCCGAATGTGGGATCAGTTTCCTAGAGAAGGGCTTACTCAGCTCCCAGAATAACATTTCCTATGACTGTTGGAACCACAAGCAACTACCACCTCTAAAAAAAAATCTGCAGGAAAAGCAGTTTCTTCAGCATTAATTCCCATTCCTTTCAGCTGCTGACGCATCACATGCTTGCAAAAACACGGACACCTTTGTGTGTGAAAACACCACATGGCATCTTTAAATACACACGTAAGCGTTCTGAGAAACAGATCTTTAAAGTCACAACTGCCTTTGTTATCACTAAGAGGCTTTACGTTAT
The DNA here is from genome assembly GCF_030936135.1 of Gavia stellata. Taxonomy (NCBI): domain Eukaryota; kingdom Metazoa; phylum Chordata; class Aves; order Gaviiformes; family Gaviidae; genus Gavia; species Gavia stellata. The sequence goes on from NC_082594.1 coordinate 324,561, forward strand.
TCTAAACCAAATTATTACGTAACCTCCCATCTGTTACCGTCTGTAGCTATGCTGGGGAGGGGTGACAGGGCATACCAGAAATCAGTATTGGAACTGCAAAGCCCCAAGAACTCTCCAGAAAGTAACTAAAAGCAGTCAGAACGCATCCCCTTTTGTTTTTGTACTGTGCCCAGGCTCTCCGCACATTAAAAATCTGTCTTCAGCCTGTCCTAGAACACAGAACCTGGGAGGAGATGCAAAGGCAGTTTTCCTTTGGACAGGCTCTGTGGGAGCTGGCTATGCCGCACCTGAGTCCAAGGAATCGCTCATGGTACCCGTCTGACTGTGCGTTTGCTCCGTAGAACAATACCGAGGTCCCTATTTATCAACAGGCACAACACTCCCCCCCGTCCCTCGCCCAAACTCTCACCATTTCTGAAGAGAAAGCCTGGAACATCTGAACTAGTATCTGCGTAATACTCTCACATTTTTGTCGAGAAGTGGACTCATCTCGCCCATTTCCATAGTCCGACAAGCTCACACGTGCTGTTGCATCCCCATGCCATTGATTTCAGAGTATACACACAGGGTATGTTTTTACAAAACCTTTATTCGTCCTGCATATCTTCCTTACGCTGCTCTTAAAACTTCTGGAATTGCTTCTTGGTACCAGCAGCCTTTGTGACTTTGAGGACATTGAACCGGACAGTCTTGCTGAGGGGACGACACTCTCCCACGGTGACAATATCCCCAATCTGGACATCCCTGCAAAGACATTGCTGGTATTTCAGCGGTTCAGAGGTTTCTGCATTTGCAGTCAGTTTGCTCTGTAGCACAGACATTTGCCTTGCGTGATGCTACCGAGTAACACAGCACTGAAAGCAACCTCGGACACCTGAGGTTGTAAAGCAAGAAGGTCTCATTTTAAGTGCTGCAAAGGTGAGCGTGCCTAAAAAGCAGCAGTCACCCCCCCCAGCTGCCACAAGGCCTTGGAGTCTGTCACTCCACACTAAGCTCAAGATGAGGCTAAATGCAAGCTTTTCAAGAGGGCGATGAGTGCTGAGCACGTGAAGGGAAACCCTTCAGAGATGGGGAGTTCCCTCCCAGTCACAAGCAGGCTCAAAGCACTTCTTGAGCCACATCAGCTGGACGGCAACGCTAGCCCTGTTTTGTTCCGGAAACCTGCACTCCAAAGACAGGCTTAGGAAACATGCGGTAGACAAAAAACTGCCAGTCTTTGAATCTGTCCCCTCTGGCCTTAGCGTTTACTTCAGAAACATCAAAGTTTTTATCCTTTCTCAGGGACTGTAACGGTGCACGGTTTCAGACCAGGCAGCCTGACCGGAACCTGTTTCACAGTTCAGCAATTGCCACTGGCGTTGTCAGCAGCCCCCCTCACCAGCAAGGGCTCTGAAGACCATCGTGAGTTTAGACATCACCACTGGTAATCAGGTTCCAGGTCAGAAGCAGCAATAAAACCGCCTGCAGCAAACCGACCTGCACGCTCGCTGCAGTTTCTACACAAAAGCTGAGCTCAGCGTTATAAACAGTATATATAAACACATGTATGAGACATTCGGAGCACGCCTGGCACTCCCATACACCTCCTCTCCACGGGGTAACACTCCCCCCCATCCCTGCAGGGACTTGCACGCACCTGAAGCAGGGGGAGAGATGCACAGACATGTTCTTGTGGCGCTTTTCGAAGCGGTTGTACTTGCGGATGTAATGCAGGTAGTCCCGACGGATGACAATGGTGCGCTGCATCTTCATCTTGGTAACCACGCCTGGGTGACAGAAGTGGGGGGAACGTGACAGCGATGAGCATAAGGAAGCACACACTGCTAAACTGGGCTGAAGATCTGGGTTGTAACTAACAGAGATTTTTACAAGAGCGACCCAAGAGGATCAGCAGGGACAAGTGGTGTTTGACACCTGAAGGCAGTACCCTTCAATTCCAGTAATTTCTCCTTATTTACCTTAAGAATAAACTGTAACACATTCTTTGAGGGGTGCTCTGAGACCCTAGTTCCACCAGGATGAAAGGGCTTTCTTACTGCCAGGCTACAATACTCAAATTTGTATTACAAAACTAATTACTTCTCGTCTTTTTGAAGACTTCTAAGCACACTGTGAGACCTTTCCTAGAACCAACGCTCCCTGCATTATCTGCTACTGTATTACATCAACATCTGCACCACAGAACAGCACATTTGGAAGGATAACTGCCAGCAACTGGTCCTTTCACTGGGCATCAGCAAAGCCGTGCGGCATTGTCGTCAAAGCCCCTTCACCGTGAGGCTTGGAAGACCATCGTGAGAGAATGGCATCATGTGCAGCTCAAGGACCACAGCAGAGTTTCCAGGCAGCTCCAGACTGATGTTCACAGCTCGTGGGCTCTGATTGCTTACCCACTGCAGGGCAGTCACGGGATTATGCCCGTACTGTTACTCCTTGAGGAACCTTCACAACTCACCTGACAGAATTCGGCCACGGATAGAGACATTACCAGTGAAGGGGCACTTCTTGTCGATATAGGTGCCCTCAATTGCCTACAAAGAGAAACAACTGTCAGCATTTGGATGGATGAACAGCTCAGGCAGCACTGCAGCTCAGTGACTGTGCTCAGAGGAGCCACACCTACGTAGGCCTACGAGCGGACGCACTCGGCAGGGCTGTCATGGCCTCTGGGGTGCAGGGGGAGCAGATGCCGGGCCTGGGGCGCACAGCCAGGAGCGGGGCAGCCCTGACCGCCCGCCTCCCGCAGATGGCTGTGCCTTACCTCCTTGGGAGTCTTGAAGCCGAGGCCGATGTTTTTGTAGTAGCGGGGCAGCTTTTCCTTGCCACCCTCACCCAGCAACACCCGCTTCTTATTCTGGAAGATGGTGGGCTGCTTCTGGTAGGCCCGCTCGGTCTGAGGAGGGGAGAGAGGGGAGCATCACCAGCAGCCCCGGGGCACGGTACCTCCCCAGCACCGGGAGCAAACTAGGCCCCGGGGCACGGTACCACGCCGGCACCGAGAGGCTCCCCTCCCCAACCCCGGGGCACGGTACCCCTCGAAGAACGCCCCCCGTCCCCCGCCGCCCCCAGACCGCTCGCCACCGCCCCGGGCCGGGTCGGGCCGCAGCCCCACCGTCCCCCAGCACCCGTGGGGCGGGTGGCGGCCGCAGAGGGGGGGTCCCGGGGGTGTCCCGGCAGCTGGGGCCTACCCCCGCTCAGCACCCACCTGCGTGTCCGCCATCTTGGACCGCGCGGCGGAAAAGAGGCCTGCGGTCGCGCGCGGCGCCGCTTATCCCAGGGGCGGGGCGAGGGCGCCGGAAATGGCCTCACGGGGAGGCCGGGCGAGGTACGTCACTTCCTCCGCCGTGCTGCGGGGCCGGGCTCGGCTCGGCCCCGCTGGGCCGCCCGGGGAGCGGGACCCGTCCCTGCAGAGCCGGCCCTCCCCGCCCCGGGGCCCGCTCTGGGGGCACGGGGCCCCTCGGCGCCTGTCCGCCCGGCGGAGATGGGGCGCCGGCCCGAAACCGCTCTGTGCCCGCCCCCCCCGCCCCGTTTAGGTCTCGGCGGGTACGCGCAGGCCGCCTGTCGCGCTGCCGGGTTTGGCGGGTGCTGGGGGGACAACAGCAGGGCCCGGGTGGGCGTCCAGCGCTTTGGGAACCTCCTCGCGAGCCCTGTGGATTCTTGTCCCGAGCGCGGTAGATGGGATGAGGGGACGGACAGCCATGCAGGACAGGCAGGGAGGATGCCTGCCCGGGGAGCAGCATGGCAGCTAAAGCAGCTGCTGAGCTTTTGGAGGAAAAGATATAGATCAAGATGATGGCATAGGTAGGAGAAGTGAAGGATTTGAGGACGGCCTTTTCTGAGAGCACAGAATCACAGTATCACAGAATCACTACGGTTGGAAAAGACCTGTAAGATCATCAAGTCCAACCTGGAAAAAAAAAAAAAAAACCAACCCAAAAAAAACCCCACGCAAGCCAACCACCACACAACAACAACAAGGCACAACACACCAAAAACCAACCCACCCAACACCACACAGCACCATGTCCATCAAGCTACATCCCACAATGCCACATCCACACGCTCCTTGAATACCTCCAGGGAGGGTGACTCTACCACCTCCCTGGGCAGCCTATTCCAATGTTTCACTACTCTCTCAGTAAAGAACTTTTTCCTAATATCCAGCCTGAACCTCCCCTGGTGCAACTTGAGGCCATTTCCTCTAGTCCTGTCACTAGTCACTTGGGAGAAGAGACCAACACCCACCTCTCTGCAACCCCCTTTGAGGTACTTGTAGAGAGCGATGAGGTCTCCCCTCAGCCTCCTCTTCTCGAGGCTAAACAACCCCAGCTCCCTCAGACGCTCCTCATAAGACTTGTGCTCCAGACCCCTCACCAGCTTCATCGCCCTTCTCTGGACACGCTCCAGCACCTCAATGTCTTTCTTGTAGTGAGGAGCCCAAAACTGAACACAGTATTCGAGGTGCGGCCTCACCAGCGCCGAGTACAGAGGCATGATCACCTCCCTGCTCCTGCTGGCCACACCATTTCTGATACAAGCCAGGATGCCGTTGGCCTTCTTGGCCACCTGGGCACACTGCTTGCTCATATTCAGCCGGCTGTCGATCAACACCCCCAGGTCCTTTTCTGCGGGGGAGCTTTCCAGCCACTCGTCCCCAAGCCTGTAGCGTTGCATGGGGTTGTTGTGGCCAAAGTGTAGAACCCGGCACTTGGCCTTATTGAACTTCATCCGGTTGGCCTCAGCCCATCGATCCAGCCTGTCCAGATCCCTCTGCAGAGCCTTCCTACCCTCAAGCAGATCAACACTCCCTCCCAACTTGGTGTCATCTGCAAACTTGCTGAGGGTGCACTCTATCCCCTCATCCAGATCATCAATGAAGACATTAAACAAGACCGGTCCCAAAACTGAGCCCTGGGGGACTCCGCTTGTGACCGGCCGCCAGCTGGATTTCACCCGATTCACTACAACTCTCTGGGCTCGGCCATCCAGCCAGTTTTTTACCCAGCGAAGAGTGTACCTGTCTAAACCACGGGCCGCCAGCTTCTCCAGGAGAATACTGTGGGGAACAGTGTCAAAGGCTTTGCTGAAGTCCAGGTAGACAACATCAACAGCCTTCCCCTCATCCACTAGGCGGGTCACCTGGTCATAGAAGGAGATCAGGTTGGTCAAGCAGGACCTGCCTTTCATGAACCCGTGCTGGCTGGGCCTGATCCCTTGGGTATCCTGCACGTGTCCCGTGAGCACCCTCAAGATAAGCCTCTCCATAACCTTCCCCGGCACCGAGGTCAGGCTGACAGGCCTGTAGTTCCCCGGATCCTCCTTCCGACCCTTCTTGTAGATGGGCGTCACGTTGGCAAGCCTCCAGTCATCCGGGACCTCCCCCGTTGACCAGGACTGTTGATAAATGATGGAGAGCGGCTTGGCAAGCTCCTCCGCCAGCTCCCTCAGCACCCTTGGGTGGATGCCATCAGGCCCCATAGACTTATGAGTCTCCAGGTGGCATAGCAGGTCGTTAACTGCTTCCTCCTGGATCATGGGAAGCCTATTTTGCTCTCCATCCCTGTCATCCAGCTCAGGGAGACGGATACCCTGAGGATACCTGGTGTGGCTGTTAAAGACTGAGGCAAAGAAGGCATTAAGTACCTCAGCCTTTTCCTCATCCTTCGTGACAACGTTCCCCGCCGCATCCAGTAGAGGATGGAGATCCTCCTTGGCTCTCTTTTTGTTGTTAATGTATTTATAGAAGCTTTTTTTGTTGTCCCTCATGACCGTGGCCAGGTTGAGCTCTAGCTGGGCTTTCACCTTCCTAATTCCCTCCCTGCATGACCTAACGAGGTCCTTGTATTCTTCTTCACTTGCCTGCCCCTTTTTCCAGAGCAGATGCAGGGCAACCTGGACGGTTAAGAAATAAGAGAGTACAATGGAGCCCAGGCTGACCACCAGCAGTTTTAATGGTTCAGTTGTACGTCGCTGGCTCAGACACTGCACAGAACAGCTTTGTTAGCGCCTCTGCGCCAACCTGTGACTCAGGAAGTGCTGAGCTCTGTACAGCCTTTGCGTGAATCAGGGCAAGATCTTTTCTGTGTTGGATCCTTATCTGGACAGCAGGGAGAGAAATTCTCAGGAGAGGTACATTATTTATTGATATAAAGAGCATGGGTTTGTAGTGTATCTGCCACAACGAGTTCCTTTGGGTGAGGGAAGACTTAAACACAACAGGGTTTTGGTGAGAATTTCTTCCTGGTCTCAGGTTGTGAGGGACAAAAAATAACCAGCTGCGAGGACAGACACTGACAAGGGGTCTCTAGATGTGCCTGTTCTACTTGACTTCCAGAAAACGGGGGACCCTTTGGGTGGATACCTCTGCGTCTGGACGTGTGTGTGTGTTTCTTCCAGGTCTTTTCAGAACCTGTTAGCAATATTACTGGAATTGGACCTAAATTATTTGAATTTTCAGTGGTCGTGGCCTCTGACGTGTATTACATGCAGCAGGGTACCTCAGAAAAGGCAGTAAAGTTATCTTCACTTAGTTTTATATAAAGGCAGCAGTATAATTTAACATTATTGTGATGCAAATAAAGTTATATTAAACCAACAGCATACAGTACCTGTTTATTGCATGTCACATTATTAATTGTTTGAAGATTAAAGGGAGAATAATGGCTTTTTAGAGCTCTTGCACTAAAAGGCATTTTGTTCTCTGTTAGTCATCATCTGCCTCGTTAGGGACCGAGTGCAGGGGGAACTTTTGTGGCTGAAAGCAAAGTCATTTCTGGCCATGAAGAGTTAACCTGTGTGGATGGTGATTGACTCTTCCAGTGCTAGAAATGAGGACTGAGAAGGAACAGGTTCAAAAGAGAAAGCAGCTCGTTCTCCATGCAAGGGTAAGCCATAGTGGAACTCCTTGCTGAGGGATTGGGGATGTTAAAAGTTCACAGGGGCTCGTTGAGGGACTGGACAAGTTCAAGGAGGAAAAATCCATTCATGTTTGCTAAATGGATGTGAAAAGCGTGCAGCTCAGGAAGTCTCCTCGGCTGAAAATGCTCGGCACTAGGATGTGGACGAGGCAAAGCAAACCTTGGCTTAGAAAGGGCTTTGGATCTGTGAGCCAGGATGTGGGAGGATCCTGTTCAGTGGGCTGAAGCGGGACAGGAATATTTGTAAATTTTGGTCACTGGGATATTGATCTTTTTGTGCCTAAGTAAGTGCCTAGACGAGCTCTTGCACTGGTCAGGGCAATGTCATGGTCTTGAATAGATAGTAGGAAGACCTCAAGGATTTTTATATTTATTGTCTTCAAAGTCCCTTCTCACTCCCAGGGAAGAAGCAGCATGAAAAGGAGATACGTAACTAAATTCTCTTGAAAATTACCATTCTTCTCCGCAAATTATCCATAAGCTGATGAATAAATAAATAAAATAGCATTTCTTTACTCATCTATTTGACACTAAAAATGAAACTGAGTCATCTACTGCCTTTAACTCATAACAAATTGTGAAGAGTAGGGGTATAAAAAATGATAGCAATCTTTTTCTCTTTTAGGTGTGCCAATTCTGTGGGTGTTTTGCAGCTGCTGAGATCAACCTGCTGCCAGTGAAGAGTCTCGTCTTTGGGTTCAGCGTCTGTGGCAGCAGCTGGGGAATAGCTGTGTCTCAGTGGGACAGGCCTGTGTCAAAATGAGGGGTGAAGGTCGGGGTGTCACACTACTGAGCTTGATCCTGACAATGCAAAACAAAGCAAAAGGGAATTTCAGACAATGGCTTAATCAGGAATCCCTGATTAACCCCTGATGAATCATCGGCAGAGCACAGTGCTGTAGCTTTATGAGAGAATATGAATAGTGGTGGGCTGCTAGAAAGTGAAGAAAGAGGCTCTTCCATCAGAACATGCACCCCAGACTGGGAGATGAGGAGTCTCCCAGAGTCACTAGTGCCCCAAGTCATGGTACCGGGGCGTTTCTGGCTGCTAGCAACCCTCTGTTTAAGGTGAAGCGTTTCTTCTGATGGCCCTCAGCAGGAAGCGACTTAAATACATTGTGTGGGTCAGAGGAGGAGGAAATAGCAGAGGTAAAGCACAGACATTGTCTGGTGAGAGTTTTCCTCTGGGCATTGTCTGGCTGTACGAGATACCATCAAGCCTTTGTCATAAGGAAATACGCAAAATCCATATTGCCGTTTCAGAGGAAACCAAAGGAGGCTTCAGTAGCTTCAGAGACCGAGCTGAGAAAACTGATGATGACCTAGCAGTGTGTTTCTTCTGGCAGCTGGAGAGAAAGTTCTGAAGTACTTTGAAGTGATAGAGAAAATTGTGCTCTTGTTTTATGACCTCTAGCATTAGGTTATGATGAGAGATTATGGAACTGCTTTCACTGATATTTTTTTAAATAAACTAATAGCTAGTGAACATGGTCTGTTTGGGCAGCTTGATCCTTTCCCGGTATGCAGGTTTGTCCTTGATGGCATCTTGAAGTCCCTTCCAGACCTGCATTTCTGTGCTTCCTACTGTGCCATCAGGCATGGCTTGATAAAATAGAAGGTTGAAGGTGTGGTGTGATGTGGTAGAGAGGAGACCATCACTGGGGTCTGAAGGTTGGTGTCCTCTCCCAGCTGGGCACTGCTGGCTTTCAGGGACCGCTGGCTCTCCAGGGACATGGATCCTATGGACGCTCCAGGGAGCAGCTCCTCGGTCAAACATTTATAGCATTGTGTGCTCAACACATTTTATATTTTGTTTAGTTAGACACTGAACTGTCTGCACATCCTGTTCCTTACAGTGCCGCAGATGTCCCATTTAGACCTTTGTTAAGGTGTCGATAGTTATTCAATATTTATTTAACATTAACTGTCCACTTCTTTTCATCAGCTCATCACTTCACTTGTAATACTGTTTGTCTCCAGTCAGTCCTGTGTCTTATAAGAAGCGCTCCACAGAAGAACCAGGAATGCCTTGCCAGTCTACCCAGCATAGTACTCAAGGCTGCAGCCGCCCTGGGTGTGACGGATGCACTCAACCCCTTAACCAAACTAGCTGTAGTTTGGTTCAGGCTCCAGAGGAGGTAAAGGCCTGAGCTGTAGCCAGGCTGTGAACTCCTCTAGTTTCAATCTGTTCTCCGAAAACCCACAAAGGAGCCGGTGACACAGTGAGCATCGATGCATATGAGCTTGGAACACCCGTCATGCCATTAACACATGAATAGCAGGTGCCTTTTCCAAGACTCGTTTATCAAGGAACAAAGAAAGTTGTGGGTACAAGGAGTCTCATGCATCCCTTCCCCATCACATGTAATTTGACTACGAGCCAACTACTTTACCCCATAAATATGACAGCCTAAGTGAGCCTTCTTTGAGCTCTCCCCGCTAGGCAGCGTGGCTGCATGGCGGCGATCTCCCCTTGAGCTGGGACGCCCTCAAGCTTGCTCCTCGAGGCAGAGAGACCTTTCATCAATGGCAGATCTTTGGTAAGTGACTGATATCGTGCATAACCTTGTAGTATGGTAACTTTGTCTTGTGCGTTGGTAACTTTGACTCTGCCTTGGTAATTTTGAATCATTGTGGAAATGATCGTGCAGTACAGTAATAGAGTGAACCTTGCCATCGAACTTTGTTAAGTCGCACTTTTACAACACCATATTAAAGCCACTTTTGCTAATAGCTTTGGCAGTGGTTCTTTAAGCGATCTAAATCACCCATTCAAAACACTGGGGCTGGCTACGGCAGCACCTTTTGGCTATTCAATGCGCCGAGGTACCAACCAACAGAGATTCCTCTGTGCCTTGGCAAGAGGCTGCAGCCTGCACAGCATTTCTGACGATGGGCTTTGCTGATGCTTGCTGCGGGCAGGTGGGACGGGTACACGGGATTGGCTGAGTCTGTTACAAGAAGAGAGAAACCTTTTCAGAAGTGATATTTGTGCTCAGATGTTTCGAGGTGACAGTGGCAAGCTTCAGGCAGGGATATGTGCAAGGCATCTCTGCCAGGTCGTTGTAGCCGTTGGCTCATCCGGCGCCCTGCTGAGTCCAGTGGTTATGTTTTACAGCTGGGCGGGCGTGGGAAACCGGGCTTGTTAGCTAAAAGTAACGGAAAAGTAACTTGAGACAAGTCAAGCGGCATGCTTATCCTGCACTGATAAGCACCGGCCTTGGGCAAGAGCGGGAGTTGAACAACTTACCTTGCAAAGACGTGCGGGCTTGCAGTCCAGCTCTCGACAAAGACCCTCTATCAACTGAGTGACACCTGGGGTGGGGCGGAGGCCTCACAGCCCCACACTCCTTCAGCGAGGTCGGAATGCCTTTCTCCCACCCCCTCTTGATCGACAATGCAACAAACCTTGTTAAGAGCCAATCGGCACACGTAATTGATTCGGTCCCACCTCACCAAGAGCATAAAGCTGGCATTTAGAATCCTCCATTTTGAGGATGAGAACTCCAATTATGGGACGGGTCGACAGGCCTGGACCTCTCTCCTCCCCAAGCAGGGATGGGATGCCTCTTTGGTAAGAATCGCGCCTCCGACTATGTCGGATGTTACCCGGGAAAGTATTACTAACAAAAGCGCTGAATAACTAACTCGAGCTCGAATTTTGCAGTAAGTGTATTTATCAATGGCAATTCCAAACTTGTTATATCTCTCCCCTTAATAAATCATCTGTTCAACTTTGTGAAACTGTTTCGGTGAAAGTCCTTGAAAGGGCTCTGACGGGCAAACGTTGACTCAGTTAAGTGGCTACACACATAATCCTTTAGATGTGAACCGTTGACCAAGTCCGGGACTAAGGCTGGATGCAGCCGCACCTAAGCTCCCCTCTGAGGAGGAGTTTAGAAAGCAAGGGGGACCGTCCTGAACCCCGTGACTCAACGGGAGAGTTTCCCTCAGCTACGTGTCAGACTCGTACTCTTAACATGATAGCGGGTAAGGCACAAAGCCTGTGGGAATGCATCTGGGCCCATCTGTATTTGCAGGTGTATGCTGCATCCTGGTGGAGTTGGGGAATTAACTGCTGCCCATGTGCCCCTAACATCTGGCTAGAAAACAGCTGGCTAATTTCAAGCCTGTGCTGGTCCTCAGCAGTCTCTACTCATGCTACTTTTCAAGACCTGGAAGATGGAATGGTCTCTCTTCCAGCCCTTTTTCGCTCAATAAATTCCGCCCAGGCCAGGTGAGCAAGGGTGCTCTGAAACAGCAGATCCCATCACGTTTTTATAAGGGAAATCTGCATCTGGAGTACTGTGTCCAGATCTGGGCTCCCCGATTCAAGAAGGACAGGGAGCTGCTGGAGGGGGTACAGCAAAGGGCTACGGAGATGATTAGGGGACTGGAGCATCTTTGTTATGAGGACAGGCTGAGGGACTTGGGTCTTTTTAGACTGGAGAAGAGAAGACTGAGGGGGGGTCTTATCAATGCTTATAAATACTGAAGGGGTGGGTGCCAGGAGGATGGGGCCAGTCTTTTTTCAGTGGTGCCCAGTGACAGGACAAGAGGTAACGGGCACAAACTTGGTGATAGGAAGTTCCATCTAAACATGAGGAGGAACTTCTTTCCTTTGAGGGTGGCAGAGCACTGGAACAAGCTGCCCAGAGAGGTTGTGGAGTCTCCTTCTCTGGAGATATTCAAGACTCGCCTGGACGCATTCCTGTGCAACCTGCTCTCGGTGAACCTGCCCTAGCGAGGGGGTTGGACTAGATGATCTCCATAGGTCCCTTCCAACCCCTGTCATTCTGTGATTCTGTGAACTCTGGACAAAACTGGGAGAGTGCATCCCTCCTGCGGAGCCAAACCAGTGTGTGGACGAGCAGGGCAGAGCTGCCTGCTGGGGACAGTACCCCTCTCTGGCCGTGCACCCTGCTCACTGAGCAGAGCCAGGGAGCTCGGTAAGCTTACAGACAGGTTCATGGCAGCAGCTTGGCTGCCCTGAGCCTTTCCAGCATCCAGGCAGGAACAGAGGCCATCAACCAGCCCTATTCAGGGTTCCCAGGAGCACTGTGTGAGGTAGAAAAGTCAAGGATACAATGGACTCGGAGGCAGACAACCCATAGACTTCATCCTGTACCACGTCCGGGTACCAGGACTGCCCATTTCTCTGCAGCTTGCAGGAAGATGCTCTGGCCCTGCTGCCCTGATGTGTCTGCTCAGCTCCCTCAGGACAGGACAAGAGGAAAGTTGCACCAGGGGAGGTTCAGGCTGGATATTAGGAAAAATTTCTTTACTGAGAGAGTGGTGAAACAGTGGAATAAGCTGCCCAGGGAGGTGGTGGAGTCACCATCGCTGGAGGTGTTCAAGTAACGTGTGGACGAGGCATTGTGGGACATGGTTTAATGGGCATGGTGGTGTTGGGTTGATGGTTGGACTTGATGATCTTGCAGGTCTTTTCCAACCTTAGTGATTCTGTGATTCTGTGAGCGTCCCATGTGGACCCCGATAGCCAGGGGCCTCCCGCACTGCCTGCCCCATGGCGCTGCCCGAATTGAGCTTTTGCAGGAGGCAGGGTGCAGATTACAGCACCTACGTTCTCAACTGCAATGCAGAGAGGGTTGAGCCGTGGCAGTCTGACCCCCTTGACACCCCTTTTCTCCACTCTTCCCTGCAGCTTAGCTCTTGAATAAAGTTGATTTTTTTGCTGGGTCTCAAGTCTGGTGTGATTTTAAGGCTCCTGTCTGTCCTCTGCAGAGAACTCGGGTGACTAGAGGAATTCTCTGATAACTGGAAAAGGGCTAATGCAATTCCAGTCTTTCAGAAGGAAAAGAAGGAGTGTCCAGAGGGTTATGGACCATTCAACCTCAGCCTGGAAAGAGCATGGAGCATGTCCTCTTGTGATCCCTGTCTCCAAACAGATGAAGCACAGGAAGGCAATCAAGAGCAGACAACATGGATTTTACGAACCACAACTTGTGCTTGACCAAGCACAAAGTTAAGGCTTTAAGTGCTTTAAAGCAGTAGCCCATTAAATATTTTGTCTGTTATCTTCTTGACATCCCTCCTGTTAACGTCTCATTAGATCTTTCAGTGATTGTTATCAGCCCTGATGATAAGGTTTTCTGAAGCAGCGGCTTACCATGTTCCCGGCAGAGCTCAGCACTCACACAGGCACACTTCTCAGCTCCACAGAGGCACAGGATGGGGTGTGGGGAACGTGAGTACTGCCAGAAATCTCCCCCACCTGCATTCCCCGAAGCGCCAGGAGCTCCCTGCAACACTTAGGGGGCATAGCAGGAGTTTATGCCACTCCACGGCAAAGGGCAGTTGTCCTGGCATAAGGCAGTGCAGAGTAAGCGGCACAAGAAAAACTCTCCTCCCCAAAACGGCACAGGATGTCTATGGCCATCTGTACTGCCACGGGGATGGCGAAGAAAGACCATCCCTGTGGGTGTGCAGGAAGACCGTGAACATCTGCCAGGTAGAGCTGGCTCAGGTGGCATTGCAGGTGCCTGAGTTTCGGTGCAGTGCGTGTGCAGGGGTGGCAGTGTCAATGCTCCAGCACCTGAAGGTGGTTGTAGGGTGACTGTTCATAGAATCACAGAATGGTTTGGGTTGGAAGGGACCTTTAAAGGTCGTCTAGTCCAGCCCCCCTGCCATGAGCAGGGACATCTTCAACTAGACCGGGTTGCTCAGAGCCCCGTCCAGCCTGACCTGGAATGTTTCCATGGATGGGGCATCTACCACCTCTCTGGGCAACCTGTGCCATGTCTCACCACCCTCATTGTAAAAGATTTCTTCTTTATGTCTAGTCTGAATCTCCCCTCCTTTCCTTGAAAACCATTTCCCCTTGTCCTATCTCTACAGGCCCTACTAAGAGTCTGTCCCCATCTTTCTTATAAGCCCCCTTTAAGTACTGAAAGGCCGCAATAAGGTCTTCTCTTCTCCAGGCTGAAAAACCCCAACTCTCTCAGCCTTTCCTCACGGGAGAGGTGTTCCATCACTCTGATCATCTTCGTGGTCCTCCTCTGGACTTGCTCCAACATGTCCATCTCCTTCTGATGTTGGGGTCCCCAGAGCTGGACGCAGTACTTCAGGTGGGGTCTCACGAGAACGGAGTAGAGGGGCAGAATCACCTCCCTCAACCCGCTGGCCACGCTTCTTTTGATGCAGCCCAGGGTACGGTTGTCTTTCTGGGCTGTGAGCGCACATTGCCAGCTCATGTCCAGCTTTTCATCCACCAGTACCCCTAAGTCCTTCTCCGCAGGGCTGTTCTCAACCCCTTCATTCCCCAAAGGATGAAGCTTGTTTGGGGGTCCCAGGAGCTTGAGAGAGTTGGTCTAAGTTGCTCTCAGAGCTAGGATGACCGCAGTGGCATTTTAGGCAAATGAACTGTTCATCTTCCACAACATCCGAGGAGGGCTTTTGAGAACATTGCATTGCGAGTAAGGGCACGGTTAGGGAAAGACACACTGAGCCACTGTCCTGTATCTATCTTAATTTATTTGGTGGCTATTCCAGCCTAAGCATCCTATCAAAGAAGCCTGTCATCCATCTAATCCATGATTTAGGAGGCAGGGGAGAGTAGGTGGAATTTCACTGTCACCTGGAAAAGGCTTGTGCAGGATATCTCCAGGTGTGTGGTCCTAGCGTGCACCCAGTGAGGGCCAGGGGGTGAACTGCCAGTGCTCATGGTTGTGTCTCAGTTCTCCAGTTATGATGTCTGGTGTGAAGGACCTGTGGAAGAGGCTGTGTAGACCTCTGAATTGCCATCAGACTATAACTGCCTGGTGTCTGCTGGGTGTTGGATAGGGTGAAGGGTGGGCTGGGATGGATTATTACCAAGTGTTTAGCATCTGGTTTTGGTCAGAGGAGTCATTCCCTGGCACCTCTTAGGAGGGAGCATCTGTCCAGCGTTTTTCTCATCATACCCAAAACCCACTCCAAGGGAACTTGCTCCAAAGTCTGCCCCCCCATACTGACCAGGAACCAAAACCTCAGGTGATTCAGTGCTGTCAGACAGAAAGCAGTGCAGAGGGCTTTTATTTTGGGCTTGGTGTTTTTCATCAAGGGAGAGTGGAAACCTCTAAGAGAGTTTTGCAGAAGGGCAGCCGGTGTTTGTGCAGGAGTGAGAGCATGTGCAGAGCACGGGGAAGGGGAGTGGGTGGGAAGGGGGTTGCAAACCCCGGCTGGTG
Source organism: Gavia stellata (assembly GCF_030936135.1). Lineage (NCBI taxonomy): Eukaryota > Metazoa > Chordata > Aves > Gaviiformes > Gaviidae > Gavia > Gavia stellata. The sequence continues at coordinate 339,664 of NC_082594.1, forward strand.
CTGTCCTGGGAATACTTCTCCTTCCTGCTGGTGCATCGTTATCTTGTTAAAAGGTACAGGGCAGCTGAATTGCAGCTGGTGTCTGGAGTGTTGACTGTCGTACTGAATGTAATTAATCAAGTCATTGTCCCTAGTGATGCAGTTCTCCCAAGGTAGACAATGACAAAGGAACCCACTTTTAGTGCAGCAGGTTCCCATGTTTCGAAAGCCCATCCCTCAGTGCAATGCTCCAGCCAGCCCCATGGCACAGACTTTCTCCGTACTAAAGACCTGGTTCAGGGCATCCATTTGCCCTGTCCTGTGTGCTGGCTCTTGCCCACACAACATGCCCCTTTTCCCACCCATCTGGGGTGAGCCTCTCATGCCCAGAGCGGTGAAATCGCCTGTGGGTGGCAAAGTGTTGAGAAATGCTTCTGTGAGTCCAGTACTGACTTTTGATTAGCCAGCTAACTGGGGGAATCCCAGTTTGCTACTTACACCAGCTTTCACAGGGAAACCAGAAAGGACCTCCGAACCAACTGGGGAATCTTCTGCACCATCGCTTGTGGTCCCTTTATGTCGGGTCCTGCATCCTCTTCTGCTGCTGCTGAAGCACTTTGCTCTGTTTTCCAGTGTTAATGTGTGACCGTCCCTGTGGCCCTCGCAGCTCTGCGTGACGTGGTTGGTTGGGAAGTTACAGACTGTCATTAAGCACTGAAAACCCGGTGAAGTTAATGGTAATTGTATGAACTTAGCTTAAACTTTGAGGCTTGTTCAAATAGTCCAAACCTAAAGTATAGCTGAAGGCTCAAACCCATTCGGCTCCAGTCCATCTCCAAAGGCTCCACAGTGGCTCACATGCAGCCCCTGAGCAGGAGGAGACGGCCAGAGTTCTTGTGGCCATATTGCAAACCATTTATTTTCCTACCCTAGGCAATTTTCTATTTGCCTGTAGTCCAGTTTATTGACTTCAGATTGACTCCAAGTCCTTCCTCTACTCATTACTATTTGAAATTTCGAAACCTAGCAGATTTAAAAGTTAATTTACAGTGGCACTCACTCCACAGTGTGCTGAAGTCTTGCAGAGAGAAGGCACAATGCATTGTTCAGATGATTTGCAGCCTGGGCACAAAGACACAGTTAAGTAGGGCGACAGCAACTGTGCAATCAGCAAAACATGTTTATATATTATTTATACAAAGCTATAGTCCAGCTGAGGCTGCAGAGCTTGCATTAGAGAGGTCTCTTAAGGACGTGTGTGTGGAAGGCTCCTTAGAGCCTTCCCACTTGGTGATGGCTCTGGGCTGTCCTCTGGGAAGGGCTTCCCCAGGTCACACTAACATATTCTCCTGGCTTTACATGAAAGCATGCAGAAGAAACTTTCAGAGGAGACCCTTTCTCTCTAGTGAAGATGCTCGCGGTCCTGTGGCGGATTTCTTTTGTCTTCACGCCACAGGCAGTGGGGGTTTGGCGTGGGGGAGATCAGCCGGCAGAGATCAGCCGGGATGGTGCTCGAGTGAGGACCTGCCCTGTGGCCAAACCGGAGCGGAGGGGTGGAGGAGAGTCCCGGCCTGAGGCCGTGGGAGCATCACGGGTGCTGAAAGCCTCGAGCCTGGCACCCTGCGCAGGAAGGCATGGCAGAGGGTGAGCAAGACCTTGGGACGGGGCAGTGACGAGGGTGCCAGAGGCGCCGGCGTACAGGCAGTGCTGATGGTTGGGCACTGCTGGTGCGGGCACGGGCCAGTTTCACCGCAGCCGTGGGCTGGCTGTAAGCGCATGGATGGCATTGCTTCTGCAGAAGGGCAGCCTTTTGCCAAAATGAGTATTGTTGTGACAATTAATATCAATTAGTATATTAGCGATGCTGCTCTGCCAACCACGACCATCCCAATCCTGGCTGCTGTTGCAAGATGGCTTTGTATCTTGGAGGAACGTGCATCACCAGGTAATGATTGATTCCATGGCAGAGAACGGAAAACGTCTGGAGCAGGCAGGCACTGAAGCTCATCTTGCTGCTGCTGGACCAGAAGATGCACAGCAGAGAGGACAAGATCATTCACAGAGAAGATGTACATGGGTTTGTGGAGAGCCGGCTGTATCCTGACAACAAAAAGGATTACGCAACATCAAGGCTGGGGATGCCGAGTGGGATGAACGTGGCAGGATCAGGAAGGGTGCTATTAAAAGCAAACATCATGCACTAGTGACAGAGCAGGTTGAGAAAACATCTTGTCATGCTGAGTAAACAAGAGCCCCTTGCTTAGAGATGTGCAACACTTTTATGTTTCAGTGCACATGGCTTATGTTCCCGGCTGTTGCTGCTGCAGCTCACAGGCATCGAGTGTAAAGGGACAGATTTTACAGGCCATGTGAGGGGAAGTGAGTATGAAATGAGCAGGAGGTGGGGAAAGCAGGAATTTGCTCAAGTGTTTACTGGGCTTGATATCGGTATGTGCCCTTGCCAGCTGCTTCCCTGCCACTGTCCTCAAAACCTCAGTGCTTATCTTCTATATTGGAAGAAATAACATGCTCAGCCTTCAATTATCTCCTTATTCCAAGCTAAAAAGTCGGGCTCTGTGAGAAACCTCTGAAAGCGCAGCATGTGCAAAAACAGGGGGCTGCCCAAGATCAAGGCTTTGGCTCGATGGCCACCTTCTTTGTAGAGCTGTCATCAGAGCGTGGCACCTCTCAGCAACGAGGCACCTGTGAAAGACACTTGGTCAGATGAAGCTGGGTGTTAGCAGGAATGTCCTACACCTGAATTAGGAGCGCCAGGGCCAGATGCAGCCTCAGCACTGATGTTCCTTTTGGAGGTGGCAGTGTGTCAGGGAGGTGTTGGGTCTGGCTTGGTCCTACTGAAAGATCATAGAATCATAGAAGGGTTTGGGTTGGAAGGGACCTTTAAAGGTCATCTAGTCCAACCCCCCTGCCATGAGCAGGGACATCTTCAACTAGACCGGGTTGCTCAGAGCCCCGTCCAGCCTGACCTGGAATGTTTCCAGGGATGGGGCATCTACCACCTCTCTGGGCAACCTGGGCCAGTGTCTCACCACTCTCATTGTAAAAAATGTCTTCCTTATATCTAGTCTAAATCTACCCTCTTTCAGTTTAAAAACATTACCCCTTGTCCTATCGCTACAGGCCCTGTTAAAAAGTTTGTCCCCATCTTCCTTATAAGGCCCCTTTAAATACTGGAAGGCTGCAATAAGGTCTCCCCAGAGCCTTCTCTTCTCCAGGCTGAACAACCCCAACTCTCTCAGCCTGTCTTCATAGGAGAGGTGTTCCATCCCTCTGATCGTCTTCATGGCCCTCCTCTGGACTCGCTCCAAGAGGTCCATGTCCTTCTGATGTTGGGGTCCCCAGAGCTGAACACAGTACTCCAAGTGGGGTCTCACGAGAGCGGAGTAGAGGGGGAGGATCACCTCCCTCAACCTGCTGGTCATGCTTCTTTTGATGCAGCCCAGGGTACGGTTGGCTTTAGACGCACCATCCATCAGCACTGGTGGGGTTTGGGAGCACAGGAGCGCTGACTGCAGAGGAGATGCAAAGCGGGTGGATGTGCTTTCACAGGCGTTCAGGTGTGGGTTGGGATGGGGGTGGCTCTCAGAGACTGCTGCCTGCTGCCAATCCTGGAAGTCTCAGCTGAGCCAAGCCCAGACAGCTGGACCTTGAGCGGGCAATGCCCTGGGGTGGTCCTGGGATGGGCCGGCTGGGGATTGTCTCTTACAGACTTCACCCGAGCAGCGGGCAGGGCTAGGAGGAGCCCAGAGGTCTCTACATGGGTAAACTCTGATCTTGCTTTAAACATTTCAGCACGGTGCAGGTATCCTCTGGAGGGGGTCATCGCGCAGAACCAGTAGCTGAGCCGTGGTCTGCTCTCAGCCCTCTGCATCTCAGCACTTGACTCTCACCAGCAGTTGTCATGGCCCACCAGCTGCGATTCACTTGCAATTTTTCTGCTTAGTGAGACCTCATTTCCGCATGCCTGCGAAGCAAAATCCATTGGGTTTCCTATTGATGTGCTTCAGGCAAACTCACCGTGGTTCTTAAGCAGGAAAAGGGAGCCTGCAGAGCGTTGCCCGAGGTGCTGCAGCTCAACGGTAGTTATCTGTTTGTCTGCTGGACGGTTCATATCAACATGAACACATACAGGCCAAGAGACACTTATCTGGAAGGTTTAGGAAATTAGGGACTGTCTGGAGATCTTTCTTTAGAGAAAGAAATTGCATCTCTCTGGAAATTTCTTGAAGATCTTAAAAAAGAAGCACTGCTGCTGTTTATGCCAATAACCCAATAATCCAATTTCAAATTCATAAATAAAGCTTTGCTCAGAAGTTATTTGCATTTACCTTGTACCCAGGTACCAAATGCTTCAGAAACACTGCATTGCACATTTATTGTTCTTCCTTAATGTGTGTCTGCAAGGAGGCCCCAGGCCGACTCGATGTTTGAAGTCAGGGGTAGCACAGATGAGAGTGCCATGGATGAGCACTGCATATAAATGTGAGGGAGATTAACTTATTCTGTTGTAAAGAAGTCTCAGATGTTCAGACTCTTTTCAATACATAACTTGGCTTCTATCTCACAGTTATACACAGGATTATGTTGTACTTGGAGAGCCCTAAAATATAGTGCTTCTTTCTTTCTCACCAAGTAATTGTAAGCCATGAAATAGATGGAGCTATAGATCCTCAGAGAAGACATTGAGATTTGTCATGACTGAGCAGGTGTGGAGCTGGAGGTGGTCTGACTTCTCGACGATTATACTGCTATTCATGGGAACTCGTTGCAGTAGCATTTGATATATTTTTTCTTCCCCAGTAGACATTTCTCCCACTGCTACACAAATCGTCGTAGCACTACTGCAAGTCTGGATGTGCAGTACTGAGCGCCTACCCATGGGTCTGAGTGGGCTTTGGAAGATAAGAGAGTATTATATTGACACCTTAAATTTTTGACGACAACTTTGGTCAGCATCGGTTGCCCCCTGGGTTAACAGCTTGGGTTGCCCAGAGAGGTCGCGGTGGCTCCATCCTTGGTGCTATTCAGACACTGTTGGGGTGTGGTCCTGGGCAACTGGCTCTGGGTGGCCCAGCCTGAGCAGGGGCTTGGACCAGATGGACCCCAGAGGTCCCTGCTATCCTCAGCCTTTCTGTGTGCCAAACCTTATTCCTGCTCTGCCAAGGACCGACGTCTCATCCTGCATGCCTCCTTCAGAGCTGTCTGCCAAGGTGCTGACCCATGGGCCACTCCTGAAGTCCTTTCCCCCTTCTCCACCCTCCATCCAGGGGCCCAGTGGCTGCGAGGGGGTGGGATGGAGGTGGGGGACAGAGCCTTCTGGTGCCAGCTGTGGACGGGCACCAGGCACGGGAACGGCTCTGCAAGGCGGTGGCTCCGCAGCCGGGATGGGAGAGGTGGCTGTGGTGAGTGGTGGGAGCATGGGAGGTCTTGCACTGTTCCTGCCCCAGCATCGCCTCCCCAGCCGCTCTCGCTGCCTCCCAGCTGCTCCCACCACCTCCTAGCCGCTCCAACCACCTCCCCAGCTGCTCTGACACCCCCCAGCCACTCTGACCACCTCCCCAGCTGCTCCAACCCCCTCCCCAGCTGCTTCCACCACCTCCCCAGCTGCTTCCACCACCAGCAAGGGGGATTCTGCCCAGAGAGCAGCCCGTGGTGTTCCTTCTGCAAACAGCCCCAGAGCTCAGTGGAGCTGGGCAGCACAGGCACTGCAGGCAGCGCGGGGTCTGCGGGGGAGAGTGTGTGGCTGCTCGGCATGAGGATTTAGTAGATCAGATGCTAGTCTGTCTCTTGGATCCATCCAGCTTTACTGAGAGCGGGGATTAAGCCAAAGAAGAGACGACAAATTAATGTATCAGTCCCAGACAGTGCAGCTGGGCAGGAATCACCTGAGGACGGCAGTCGCTCCTTGGCTGGAGTGTCATCGCCCGAAGCACAAGCCAGCAGCAAGGGCTGGCCCAGTGGCTTTGTGCTGCTTCTGTTGCTTCGAATAAAATATGTTTTCCTCTGCTTATGGAGTAAAAGGTTACCCCTGGCAGGCTGTTCCCTCGGAGGTGCTCTGGCAGTGACACAGCTGTAGGGAAAAGCTCGGGGGTGCTTTATGAAAACCCACATTTATCATTATTTATGTGAAAGAGCACTTGCCTGCTTGCTGAAACTGCTTTTGAGGTGGCCCAGACTTAACCTCAAACAGTTTGAAATTGTACTAATTTGGCTTTTGAATGCTGCTTTGTGGTCTGCTGGAAGGTAAGCACCGATTCCAATGTTGTGGCCGGGGAACACCTTTACCCATGCCTGTCAAGCCTAGGCGAGTAGTGCTCAAACTGCTTTATGCAATATTGAAAGATATCGCTTGATAAAGGACCCTCGTCATCCTTTGTGTTCCCCTTCTCATATCTGACAGCATCCTCTTCCCTGGAGACCCGTCTCAGGCTGCCCTGCAGTGGGGCTGCACAGGTGGCACTGGGGTCCCCAGGAGACCACCTCCCACGGCAGGACCCGAGTGTGGCCGGGGGCTAGCGGGGCAGAGACATAGGTGGTCACAGCAGGCTGCACCAGCGGCAGGTGGGAGGATGGCAGGAGGACTGGCAAGCAGTGTCAATTGACGTTTGACGATGAAATGAGATGTTCTGAATCTCATTTTGCGCTGTCCTGATAGCCACGATAACAGCGCTTGCTTTATCGATCTGCTTCTCAGCTGCCGGTGTTTATCCTGCAGGTCTCCATCCTCCCGGCAGAGGAGTCGTGAACTGTGTTCCAAGGTGACACCCCGGAGCTGCGATTCCCGTTCCCAGGTGGATCCAGGGCCACATCCAGGGGAGCCTCAGGAGGTCCTGCCTCTCCCACTCTGCTGGGCTGCCACCAGTTTATGGGCATTTTCTCCCCACGCTTTCCTAACTGCATGGATGTGGAGCTGGTGCCCGAAGCCCTGGGGCCAGCAGTGATCCACGGGCTGCTCGGGAAGTCTTGTTCCCCTCCCAGGCCTTAATGCTTCTCCTTGGGAGATTAACCAGAGCCATTATTCACCAACGCAATTAGTCCTTCTCCTTCACTCCTGTGCTTTCCTTAAGAAGATTTGTCGGGCAAATGTGCCAGTCTTGTGAATTATCCCAACAAGCCTGTTTTTAACGACCAAATAATAACTTTTATCAGAGAATAGGGGCGTCTGAGGCTGGGGGTGGCCCGACCCACCTCTCAGCCCTGCTGGGAGCTTTTGCTCCCTGTGACATTCCTGCTGAGCGATTGTGCATCAGCAATGGCACGGAGAACAGCTTGTGTTTAAAAGCCTTCCCTCTTAATCCCTTCCTTAAGCCCTTCGGATGACAGTCGACAAGCTGCCGTGCTCAGGCGTGCTGTGATTTGGGGTTTTTCGGGGAAGAAGCTCCCAGCAGCGGTGGGGGGAGTGATCTGTGTTCCCTCGGTCTGCGGCAGCAGGTGTTCCCTCCTCCTGTGTTGCCTCCCCTGCCATGTCCGGGACGTGTACCCCCACATTTCAGAGCCATATCAAGACTCCTGATTTTTTTCCTCATGCCGAAGTTCACAGAAACTGCAGCATCGGAGGCCAAGTGACCGAACCCCTTCTGGAAGCGGGATCAGGGCTTTTTCTCCTTTTACCTCTTCCCCGCACTTCTGAGAAGGAAGCCCTGGTCGCAGGCTGCAGGGATGGAGAGTTGCATCTCCTGGCAATGAGCACTGCCGCATCAAGGTGAGAGCAGCCGTTAATCACCCCAGAGGTGTCCAGGGCCAGAGCTATCATCCTTGCTGTGGTCTGAGCGCAGCGAGATGGCACAGCTTCTGCCTGGCAGGGGAGAGCCTGCCTGGCACAAGCAGCGGTCCCGGGGGAGCTGATGGCCCTGAATGGATCCCGCAGTCAATCCAGACGCTTCACAGCGCAGAATAAATGATGCTTGCACCACCCCAGATATATGCTAGTGGCAATTTCTTTAATTACTTCAGTTTCAGGGTGCACTTGATCAGCTTTATCTCTTCATCCAACTTTCTCAAGGTCAGGGCTTTTCAGATACATTTTGGAATTAACTCTGCCATCAGGAAGCTCAGTTATTCTGCATTGCACTTGCTTCAGCTGACTAAGAAAACTCATTCCCTCCCTGCCACTCGCAGCCCTCATGTCATGGAAAGTTAACTTGCCAGCCTTCAGACTGACCACGACACCTCAGCTTCCAAGCGCAAAGTTTCCAAATGCACAAGCATTTATAGGTCTGACAGGTTGCTTGATTTCAAGGTGGGGAGCTGCCCCTGGGCGATGTCTCCTGAAGGCCCCCATGTGCATGCAAGGCAGGGAGGGATCCCCATTTTCATCACCCTTCCCACGGATGGGCAAGGAAGCACGACCTTTTCTAGGGAGGCAAACGCCAGCACGTTGAGTATAATCTCAGGATCGCTTTGCGGGTTTATTTTAAATAAATAAACTGCTTGAATTTGCAGACCCCAACGCCTTCGCTCAGCTTTCCAAGCTGAAGCTGCAGCTTGCTCAGCGCTGCAGTTTCCCTGGCTGCTTTGGATGTGGCTGAAGCACCGCACATGCCGTGCTTGGCTGCAGGGGTGCGGGGGTCCCACGGTCCTGCGGCTTTCTGAGGCACCCCTGCCAGCGGCCCCGACCCGGAGCAGGCGTTTGTTGGGTGCTGCTCAAATGCGGGTGGCTCAGCGCGAAACACAGGAGAACGGCAGCTTGTCGTGCTGCTGTGGGAGGCTGCTTGGTGTTCATAATATCAAGGTGTATACATATACCTTTTTTATTTTTTTTAATGAGGTATGACGCCTAATGAGGGAGGTGTCTTATCAGCTGAAGGGTCAGTTAACATACTGGGCTAGTGCATACATTGGTATTTTATCAGGCTTTAAAAGCAGAGCTTGTACCAGAATAGAAACATAAACCACAACTGAAGAGTAAAAAAAAAACCCCAAGAAATCAAAGTAATAAACTGCAGAGTAATGAAAGATATTTCCTTTGGCAGCGGGTGTGATTTAATAAACTCAGAGGACAGAGCAGATTGCTGTGATTGCAGCCGGGGAGACGGTGCCCTGTGCCCACTGTCGCTGTCTCACAGAGCACCTTTAGCAACTTTCCCAGCTCCATCTTTACGTGTCACAGGCGTTTGTCTTTGTGTGTGCCCTGCCTCGCTGCTCCCATGGCTGAAACCCCCACCGGGATCGCTATCTCCGTCTATGTGATAAATAGTAGGACGCTTCCTCCAACGCTCAGCACCGACACAGCGTCCCAGCGCGCCGTCCCCTCCCGCCCGGCGTCTCTGCCTGCGGAGGGTCCGTGGCCAACACGGGGGGCTTTGGCGCTTGAATCTCTGGGGCTTGGCTGGCAGGGGCAGGGGGGAGGAAGGGGAAGGAGGTGGCGAGAGCTCCCTGCGTTTGCCACAGGCTGGAGAAACAATGCTCCCCCAGGCCACGTGAGCCATCATTTCATTATTGCCTCCACTTCAGGATGTATTTGGCCAATTTCTTCTCTTCTGCATCCAAGTTTCTGAAGGTCAGTGTTTGTCAGAAGCAGCGCTGGGATGAACTCCCCCACCAGAATGCTGAATTATTAACCTCAGCCCAAGTGCTTTTGCCGGCTCTCCTCCCCTATGCACCGATGTAAACACACACTAAAAACCAAGATTGAGAGAAATAATGAGCCACAAACCACCAGTGAGGCACTGTCTCATCTGTCTTAGGGACTAGCACTTTTGCCAAACCAAGCCAGTGACTTATTTCTCTTCTCCTAGCACTCCCTACATCAAACCCAAGCAATTTTAGTAAGGCCGCATTTCAAAGACTTCGAGATATGCACGGTGGCCATAAAGCAGAGGTGAACTTTCTGCTAGGTCGTGTCACGGTCCTTCCCATCTCCTCCTGGTCTGTCTCTGCCTTTCAGGGTGGCGGGAGGATTTCCATGGTCTCAGGATAGATACGACCGCACAGACAAACCTGGAAACCTGAATCTCAGAGAGGGAAAAGCATCACTCGTACTGGAGCAGCGCGTGACAGCGATGCAGCCGGCCTGCATGGGGCTGTGCATGGGGTCATGCACAGCTGCAGTCCCGGCTCTGCTGTCCCGGGACGTCCCCTGCAAATTTGCCATACCTGTGCTGCCCCGCAGTCCCATCCCAGCTGCCTGCAGCCCAGCTCCGCCTGCTGATCTGGAGGCGGTGTTGGCCATGGAGCTGCTCCCTGTGGCCAGCATCCATCGGCAACCCTGCCGTGACGGGCTCTGCTGCGCCTGGTGTCAACCCTGACCCCAGACCCTATGTGGTATGGGGAAGAAAGTCTGCATGGAGCACTGCCGTTGCTTGCTTTAGTCTTCGGAGGTGACCGTTACCATAGCCAAGATGGGAAGATCCTCCAGTGGTTTGGAAGTTTGTTTCAGATGAGCGTTAGTGCTGACCAGAAGAAGGTCGGGTCTGCAGAGCTGGAGGTGCTGGTGAGATCCAGCTGCTCTGAGCTGTCTTGGCCCCATCCTGGTAGGGGGCAGGTGGGAATACCCCAGGGTTTGGGGAGGACTTCCCAGGGAGGGACAGAGCTGGTTGGACACGGTAGGCATGTTGTGCCAGGACAGCTCTGCTGGCTTGCTGCAATTACTTCTGATTTGCAAATGTGTGAGCTCCCTCTTCTGCATCCTCTTGGTATTTTTGCAGAGTCTACAGTCCAAATTAGCACGAGTTATCAGTCATAATTTTTGGTAAGCAGGATTCTGGGTTAAATGTTGTCATCCTGGCAGGGAAAGCAAGATTGGCAGCAAGAGGGGGAAATGCCCGACTTCAGAAGAATTTGAGTGGAGGTGTTCGTTTCTCATTTGGTGTAAATCTCGGGAGGTTTACTTGAAAGCCGAATATAAATGCAAACATACGCCAGAGACAATTTCTTTACCGATACTGCTCCAAAGCCTGACTAACTGCTTGACTAACCTGATCTCCTTCTATGACAAGGTCACCCGCCTAATGGATGAGGGAAAGGCTGTGGATGTTGTCTACCTGGACTTTAGTAAAGCCTTTGACACCATTTCCCACAGCATTCTCCTAGAGAAACTGGCTGCTCATGGCTTGGATGAGTGTACTCTTCAAGACCAGGTTGGATGGTGCTTTGAGCAACCTGGTGTAGTGGAAGGTGTCTCTGCTCATGGCAGGGGGGTTGGAACTAGATGATCTTTAAGGTCCCTTCCAACCCAAACCCTTCTATGATTCTATGATACTGTTCGCTGAATAAAGATCTGGCTGGATGGCAGGGCCCAACAGTTGTGGTGAATGGAGTTCAATCCAGGTGGTGGCCGGTCACAAGTGGTGTTCCCCAGGGCTCAGTATTGGGGCCAGTTCTATTTAATATCTTTATCAATGATCTGGACAAGGGGTCAAGTGCTCCCTCAGCAAGTTTGCAGACGACACCAAGTTGGGCAGGAGTGTTGATCTGCTCGAGGGCAGGAAGGCTCTACAGAGGGATCTGGACAGGCTGGATCGATGGGCCAAGGCCAATTGTATGAGGTTCAACAAGGCCAAGTGCCGGGTCCTGCACTTGGGTCACAACAACCCCAGACAACGCTACAGGCGTGGGGACGAGTGGCTGGAAAGCTGCCCGGCGGAAAAGGACCTGGGGGTGTTGATCGACAGCCGGCTGAAGATGAGCCAGCAGTGTGCCCAGGTGGCCAAGAAGGCCAACGGCATCCTGGCCTGTATCAGAAACAGTGTGGCCAGCAGGAGTAGGGAGGTGATCATGCCTCTGTACTCAGCTCTGGTGAGGCTGCACCTCGAATCCTGTGTTTAGTTTTGGGCCCCTCCCTACAAGAAGGACATTGAGGTGCTGGAGCGTGTCCAGAGAAGGGCGACGAAGCTGATGAGGGGTCTGGAGCACAAGTCTGATGAGGAGCGGCTGAGAGAACTGGGGTTGTTCAGTCTGCAGAAGAGGAGGCTGAGGGGAGACCTCATCGCTCTCTACAACTACCTGAAAGGGGGTTGTGGGGAGGTGGGTGTTGGTCTCTTCTCCCAAGTGACAAATGATAGGACAAGAGGAAATGGCCTCAAGTTGCGCCAGGGGAGGTTCAGATTGGATATTAGGAAAAAGTTCTTCACCGAAAGGGTTGTCAGACATTGGAACCGGCTGCCCAGGGAAGTGGTGGAGTCACCATCCCTGGAGGTATTTAAAAGACGTGTGGATGAGGCGCTTAGGGACATCCAAGTGGTGGACTTGGCAGCGTTAGCTTAGGGCGCTTAGGGCGCACGTGGTGGACTTGGCAGTATTAGCTTTACGGTTGGACTCGATGATCTTAAAGGTCCTTTCCAACCTAAACGATCCTATGATTCGATGATTCTATACATGGCCAAACTTCAAATGATGTTTCTGCCCAGGTATAGTTTCCTCCCCTTCCTGTAATGATGTGAAATAGAGAAAATTCGTGGGAACTGTTTCATGCAAGAAGCATTAAAACATGAGGGGTCATAATAGTATTGGGTCTGACATCAATGTATGAGAGTGACTTTGAAAATGGGGAGGTCTCTGAGCAGAGCTGGCAGCATCCGGCTGTTTCCAGAAGCCCATGCAGACTTTGGGGTGACAAGCTGGGTGTTTCATCAGCTGGCTTGACTCAGCCTCCCATCTGTGTAATTGATCTATGATGGTTTTGCTCTTTTCTGTTCTCTGGGAGGAACTATGCAAATGTACCGAGTGCATTTAAAAAGATTATTAATTAATTAATAAATGATTAAAAGTATGTGTTCTTGTAGTGATGCAATGATAGATGTATTTTTGTCATGAAAGATACACTCCTGCTGAGGTTATCAGTACACAGCTTCCACCTGAAAGACGCTGCAGATGTTTTTGATTGAATTGTTGGTTTGTGATGTTGACCTCCTCTACAATGGCAAGGTGGGATGGGTGTGCTTCTCCTGGCATCTGCTGCAATGTCTTTCCTCAAAGAGCAGGTTAAATATGAGTTTTGAAAAACAGCAACAGAAAAGGTCAAAATGTTGTTATCAAGCAGTTTAAATTCATTAAATACTGTTCCTGCCTTTTACCAATAAAATATTGATGGTAGCAGGATGGCGTTAATGAGAAAGCAGATGTGATGAAACTGTTTTGCAGATGACACAATAAAACATACATCCAGGCAAAAATGACAGGAGTTTAAGTGATGGAGCATAATGAATGAGTTGGACAATGTTGGGTGGAATTCCACACTGAAATTTGATGCAGTGAGTTCAGGTGAGCCTTCCCCTTCATTCAGACATAAGCGGTGAACATGACAGAAGGAGAGGACCTGTTGAATTCGGGCAGTGCTCTCCTAGGGCTTTTCTTCTGTGTTTTGGTCCAGCTACTGGGGCTGGGAGCATATCACATGTTGCAGTGCCTCACTCGTGGGGCTTTCACCTTCATCAGGAGGGTTGTGATGAAGACCCTCAATATGAGGTCGTGATGAAGACCCATGATGAATATGCTGCCTGAGGGCCTCCTAAAGTCGGTGAGATTGCTAGCAGATGAGCTTTTGAAGAAACGAGAGAAGAGGAACAATCCGTCCTGTGCCAGGGACAGGTTGGCGGACGGCTGGAGAAGCTGCTCCTGCTGGGGCGTGCTCCGTGATGGTGGGAGGCAGCCCACCACCCAGGGAGGGTCTGCCAGGGGACTCTACTGGTTTCTCCTGGGGAAGCAATGATCTATCAGCGATAAATGCAAATAATTCACCCATCTTCTCCTCAAAGACCCCATCTGCTCCAAGGGCCCCCTTTGGCTGGGACCATCCCTTGGCCCCGTGAGCTCTCTGCCATGCTCCCTGCTCTTGATGTGTTTGAAGAAGGGTCTAAGGCTGGTTTGGACCTCCTGTGTTAATTGCTTGTCCAAGTGGCTTTCAACCTGCCTTGCATTTGCCTACCAGACTTTGCACGTATTTTCTTCTCTCGGACGTGCCTACAGCATTTTTGGCTCTCCCACCACTCTGTTTAGCCAGACTGGCTCCCCTGTGTCCTTCCTTTGGCTGTCTGAGTTGGAGGCATGCCTTGGCCGCAATCTTCCAGCACCAATTCCTTGTGTGGTCTCCAGACTGCCAGTGAGGATTTTCTTCTCCCAGGATGGAGAATCCAGCTCCTCATGGTTGCTGCTAGGTTTGCTCTTCCCGTCAGCAGCTCCTGGTGGCCAAACCCAGGCTGTATTTCCAGTTTTGAGCTTCTGAAGAGCTGCTCCATGAGACACGGAGCGTGCCTACAGCCTTGTCCCTGTGTGAGGTCTGCCCGGTGCGCACCCCCCCCGGCTGGGCAGCTGCTACTGCAGATTTAGCACTAAACTCATCAGGTTTGAATATCAGCCCATGCATATTTCATTATTTTGTTGAGGAATTTAATTTGCTAACTCAATTTAATCTGAAGATCTCCTAGATGTGGAGGTGCGTTATGCTGCCAGCATGGGCTCCTTCCTCTTTCTGTAGATTTCTTGGTATCGGTGTCCTCGTGGCCGTCTTTCTTTTGTTGAGTTTCTAGGAGACTTATTACACTGGTGCTCTCAATTAAAGCCAGACATTGCAGCTCTTATCTTGTTTCTTAGCCTAATAGCCGTGCTGCTGACGCATGTGTATCACTGGTTTGGTTCCCTTCTCTGTACCTCTATTAAGCAACTATTTTATTTTTGACCGTTTCTGGTCCTTCCCTCGAGGACACTCAGTTTCCACGCTGTCACTCCTAAACCTGCAGTCTTTTCTTCTGCCAGTGCTGGTGTTGCTCCACACTTCAGTGTAAAGCTCCCCCATCATGACCCTCCTTGTACTTCTACAGCTTATCTGAAGTCTGCACTTCTTTTCTCCTTTCTCTCGGTTCCTCGCGACGGGCGAGAGGGCACCAGCTTCTCTGCGTGACTGCCCAGCAGGCAGAGACCTGTGCCACCGCTTCGGGGATGTGTGGGATGTGTTGGCAGGTCTCGCTGCCCACAGGACCCGATGTTATGGAAAGGGAGGGGCAAGGCTGGATGAGCTGCAGCAAGAGACAGGTGCTCATTTTGGAAGTGTTGTCCAACCGACATTACTTTTTCATACAGGATTTGCCCCCAAAGTATGTTTTCACATGCCAAGTTTTCCTACCAAGATGCCTAAAATGAGACAACTGATAAACATTGAGGCACTGACAGAGAGTGAGCTCATTGCTGACCTCATCAAGGCTCCCAGTGACTCAGGGTGCACTGGGAAGTTTCTAGACTTACTTGGTCTGATTCCTCCTCCTCCTCCTGCCCGGCAGGGACCACGAGAGCTGGGTCCAGGCATGAGTGGTGGTTGGGATTGTCGTCACTGCTCTCATCATTTGTACGCGGAAACCTTCTCACAAGGCTGCCACTGTTCACGTGCAGAGCGCGGGTGATGCGTCTGGACACCGGTGCCACAAGATGCAGTTTCTGTTCTCATAAAGACGAGAGCAAAACAAGCCATCGCTGTGGTTAATTATTCAGCGCTTGATGCAAATCATACAGAGAGCGAATGACACCAAGGAGCCTGTGAACTGCCAAGCTCTCTGTCCACAGCCTTGAACTGCATTTTATGTGCTCCTTCCCTCTTTCCCCAGAGAGCAGTACGGACAGACAGACAGAGAAGGCTGTCGCAGAGCGGTTGCTGCTCAGGCAGGGCTCACCACCAGGGAAGGTCCACTTCCAGCTGCACAGCATCTGCAGCAAGACTGAGCAATTGCCCTCTACCCTTATCGTCCCAGGCCTGTCCCCAGAGACACGGCTTCCCCTGTGAAGGGATTTTAGATAATACTTCTGGACTAATTAAAATTTGCTGAAGTAATTAGGAGATAACAACCTCAGCACTTATTAGGATATGAGACTTAAAAGCCTGATTATTGCATGATTAAATCTGTACTGGCTATAAGAAATTTCAAGCATCATATAAATTACGATACTTTCAGCTTTGCAGAACACTGAATTGTTAAAAGTCCTGCAGCCATCACATATCCCCTCCACTGAGGAGAGGGAGCGTGTGGGCACCGGGGCCAGGACAGCCTCCCCGGCACCGTCCCCACCCCTGTCCTTTGCAGGGAGTGGGGGGCACCCACCGAGGCTCTGCCTTCTGCCGGTGTGGTGCTGCCAGGTCAGACTGAGGCCAAATGGGGTGGGAACCTGCAGCATTAGAGCACTTCAGGTCCCATCATGGGAATTGCTAAATGCTTCCTAAGGCAGACAGGGGACAATATCCATCATCTCCTGGGCACAATATCCATCATCTCTGGGAACAACAGCCATCATCTCTTGGGGATTGCTCAAGACAGTGCAGGGTCAGGTCCTAGAGGAGTTTTTCCATCAGCCCGCAACGTCCAACTCCATCCCACAGCTGCCACGGGGACAGGCACATGTGTGACCCCCTCGGAGCTGCAGGACAGCCACCAAAGGCGCCTGCGCCACCGGCTCTCTGAGCCGCTGGCACTGTGGGTGCAGCTTTTGCCCTTTCGAGGGTGATGCCCTGAGAAGCCCCACTGGGCTCCGACACCCTGATATATACGTGGGAGAGGCACATATGTGGGAGAGACATTGCTGCTGCTGGTACCTGTACCCCACAGCTGCCACCGTGCCAGGGAGAAGTGATTTGACGTGGCGCTTCAGGATGGGGACAAGGTTTACAGAGGTCTCTATGAACTCCTCCACTTCTTAGTATCAGATCACATGATGGAGCACGTTGGCTCAGGCCAAGGGTCTTTCCAGCCCTGTACTCCGCCGGACGTGGACCCTGAGGGAAGAGCATGAACGTGGCAAATGTGTGACGCTTCTCCCAGGCTGCTCCCAGCTCTGGGTGCTTCCTGAGCTGCTGCAGCCCATGCATTCACCAAGGTGAAGGGCTGCCAGTGGAGACCACAGTCCCAAGCCCCTGCTCCAGGCACTTCATTCACAGCATGCATCAGCGACAATTTGCTCTCTGCAGGTTTCCAGGCTGTGCTGGGCTCACTGGTAAGAGCTGCTTTCCTACTAGAAATCCCAGCCCAGGTCTGGGGTTGCATTAATTGCAGGGGTTACTGCTTGGGCACCCTCATGATGAAAACATTTTCCCCAGTATCTCATGGAAATTTCCCCTCTTGCTGCTTGCTGCCTCGTGTCCCGTCCTCGTGCCGTTCCAGAAGAGCCTCAGCATCCCTGGGCTCCCTGGAGAGGAGTGCTGCGGGTCTGGGGGCTGGCTGCCTCGCAGGAGAGGCCGTTCAAGCCCTGAGCCGCTGGTCCATGGGGCCACATCCGGCCATCGATGGAGCCCATGCCTTGGAAACCATGCCGTTACCCTGCGCGGGGCAGGGGGGGTTTGGTACCCCATTGCTGGGTGGGACCCTGCCCCACGCCTTGGTGTGAGCGTTCACAGCTCTGAATCCCGCTGCCGGGTTGGTGCCTCCTCCCTGAGGATGGAGGATTGCCCCTGCGTCCCAATGGGGACAGCACGGGCCCGTGTCCGCGGCAGTGGCGGACGCAGCCCTCTGCCCTCCCTGGCACGCCTGGCCGCAGCACCCTCCATTTCCCCCCCGAGGACGCCCGCACAAGGAGGGCATGGAGCTGTGCAAAAGGACAGGGAGCCTGGGTGGGGGCACACCCCCAGGCTGAGTGGGTAGAGCTGGGTTTCACGTGTGAATTTGGGGCTGTTCTCCCTCGCGTGCGTCACACCTCATCATTGATGCAGATCGACTTTCATCTGCAATTTCAGAGCTCGCTGTTTTGCAGGATCCCTCTGCAGTTCCCCAGCATTGTTCCTCCTCTGCGCCACCCTCAGCTACACAGACTGACTGTAAATTAGCAGGGATAATGAAGTAGAAAAAGAACAGTAAGTGCTGGGAGGGGAAAATCAGATAACGGAATAACATGCAAAATGCAAAAATAAAAACAAACCCCAGAACAATAATGTGCTGTGATTAAGCTCTTTAAAGAAGTGCGAACAAGTTTCAGTGAAAATGAAAACAAGTGGTGCTTACAGCCAGCACCAGAAATAGTTACAGGAAGAGCACCTAAAGTGAGTGACATTTTTAACTCTTAGAACAAACTGAAAAAATGACATTTGAAACAAAAAACAAGTAAATGTTGTGTTGTAATAAACAAGTTTTAAAATGATGAATTAACTAACGAAAAGATTTGAGTATTGAAAATGCTTATTTAAAGCATGGCCCCGGCAGTGCCTGCACTTACAGGGCTGGTGCAAGTGTCAGCCGCGGCGGTTTGAAATCTGCAGTGGCACTAAGGAGGGGAGAGGGTGTTTTCCAGCCAGAGCTGCCGCAGGGACGGGACTCCTGCAGGTGCCGGCTCCAGCATCACTCCCCACCATGGTCCCCCCTGTGCCAGGCTGGAAGTCCCCTGGGGAAGGCGGCTGGGGCTGAACTGCTGCATGCGCTGCCTGGGCTGTGCCCTGCATTGATGCAGATGTCTCCAAAGCCTGGCCGCCGAGTCCACCAGGATGTATGTGCGATTAGTAACTTTCTGAGTTAGAGTTTTAGCACAGCATTTGCAAAAGGCAAGAGGGGAAAAAGCCAGCCTGCAGCTAGAATTAAATTTTACATTAAATAATAGCATGTGAAAGGCAGTTAAGAAGCTATGCGGGGCTTGGCAAGAGCCTGGGAAGGAGACCCTTGCTTCTTGTGCTGCATTTCTGTGCAGACCGCCAGAGCCCAGCAGCATCAGGGGCACAGGGAGAGTTGAATTTGCCATGCCATAGGGAGAAATCTCACTTCGGGACGTACCCGTGAGAAGTGTGTCCGGGATGGTGTCGTACGCCTGCAACAGGCACGCAGCCTGGCTGGAAGGAGAAGTCGTTTCTGAGGCTGTCGATCTGCCAGGGCTGCAGCTGGAGCCCCCGGGGCTGGTGGGATTCAGCGCTCTCCTCCTCCTGTGGGTTTGGTGCCAAAGGCAAAGTGAGGGGTCTGCAAGGCACAGTCCCACCAGGCAGACAAAGTGGTCGAGCCTGTAAGCCCTTGCCAGCCACCGACACAGCCCAAGCAGCTCCCCAGGCCAGTGCAGTTTTACATACCTTTCTGAACGTCAGTTCAGACAGGGCTCAGAGCAGCTACGTAGCTGGGCTGTCGCTGCATGCTTGTTACAGAACATCATTTTCGGTAACATGCTGGCCTGGGCTGTTGTTTTCCAGCCCTGTCCCATGGTGTGGCATCACCCCACAGCCAGTGAAAGTCTCCCTCATGCCCTTTTTTCTGATAATTTTTCCAACCTGTCTTGCACCATCTCACTTGCACATCTCCAGCCTTGCATGGACGGTTCGTCTCCTGCTTTGGGAGAGGGAGGGCAGAGACTGATGTTTTCGCAGGGTGCTTACAGGATCACACACAGAATAATGGATGTGCCAGCACGACCTGCAAGAGAAACGAGCATTTTGGTCTTGAACAGGGCAGGCAGGACCCGGGACTCTCGGGCACAGCCAGGCGTGGGGACAGAAGAAGAAGAGGGGTGAGCTGAGCTGGTTGAAGGAGGTGCTGGGAGGGAGGTGCAAGGGTGGCACAGGGGACCGGAGATGCCGGGTGCTAAATCTGCAAAGAGGAGCCGTTGCCAAAATGTTCTGGCAAACAATACCTAGTGGGAAGGTAGCTGGGGCTTTCAAAGGGCATGGAAGAGAAACACCCCTAAAACAAAAAATTACAGCTCTAATGTCATCAGCCCCATCACTGTGGCCTCTGCTGCGCCGGGGAGGGTGCCAGCAAGTGCTCTCCCACTCCGAGGAGCAGGGCACGTGAAAGGATCTTCTCAAAATGCAGATGTGCTCGGAAAATTACCTCTGCTCAGCGGGCGTTGTGGGGGGTGCCGTGTCGCACAGCGGGGAGCAGCAAATATATTCAGCTTGTAAGTGATAATTAAAAAAGGCTTGCTTCTCTTTACTGGCTGCTCTGCATATGTCCAGCATCAAGCTGAGATTTCTGGTTTGCTCAGGCAGAAATGAGGATGGATTTTTTTAAAAAATGAGCCGTGGCAGGAAGGTCCACAAGCTTCAAGTGCTGCTGTGAGCGGACAGCATGGGGAGCCTGGAGCCCAGCCTGGAGCTACAGCCTGGTCCTGGAGTGGCACAGGGAAAACCAGCATGGCCCCTGCAGGGCCCCTATGGATGCCGTACGTGCTCGTCTGGGGTACATCAGCCCCTGCCCATAAACCCAATGAGAGGTTTTATGTCCATCCTCCCAGCAAGCCCCCAGGTCAGCCCTGCCCCACCCCAGCCCCAACGTCCCAGCTGATGCCCCATCAAGGGGAGCAGCTCGCTGCGGTCTCCGTCCCCATCTGTGCCACACGCCTATCGCATCTCCGTGACGCCCGGCTGTTTCTCCTTCTAACAATGGGGCGAAGCCACCCTGATCCTACGCTCGCCTTCCCCTCTGTGCTGCTGCAGTGCCCAGGGCATGGTGCGTCTTCTGGTTGAGCCCCAGGAGCCTCGTCCCCGCCTGTCTCACATGGGTGGTCTTCCTTCACCCCATGTTTGTGTGGGTGAATCAGCTGTTTTGCAGCCACAGCACCCAACCACTCCTGCCCACCCACACGCCCAGGCATGGGGACGTGCTACGCGTCCCGTGATGCTGCAGCATCTGGGTATCTCACTCTGCCTGGTGGATGCAGCAGCCAGCGATGCCGCCGGCTTAGCAACCCCCTCCTCACACACAGCTGGCTGAGTGCTCTGCTTTTGGGACCCTCGTATGTGCAGATACTCCTACCAGGGAGATGCAGCTTGAAGCCCTCCATGCCCGCAGCATCATCCCACGCTGGCATCATCCCGTGCTGCCGGCATATTTCACCGTCCTCTCTCCTGCTTTGGCTGCCACAGCCATTGCTGCGTCCACGTCCTGGGTGCATACACCAGACAGGGAGCTCCCATCTTCAGCAAGGAGCAGCCAGGAGCTCGGGGGCCTCCAGACATGGGCTGAGAGGGTTTCAGTGGTGGAATTGCTGTTTATCTGACTTCTGGAAAGCTGCTGCCCTTCATCTGCATCTGGCAGATAAGAAGGGCTTTCACTTTTAGTGAGTCATGTGCATGTAATTATATGTAATTCTTTGCCATTTTATGTATGCTGTGAAAATATTTGCTGTAGTTAATTCAGCACAAGCTGAGACAGCATTTCACATGCGGCTGCATGCCATGAGACTTTCCCTATGGGATTTTCTCATCATTGCCCTTATCTTGCTGTGGCTGTATGTATAGACCTTTACAGCCCCTCAGCACTGTATTAAGGTACACTGGACACAGAAAGCAAGTCCTCTCTGTGCATGTGGGGTTTGCCTCTCTCTCTGGCAGACACCCCCAAGCCCCCACTGCCTCTGGAAGGCTGGAAATGAGAAGTATGTGAAGGCAGAAGAAATCACACCTTGGTTCTGTGCCCCAGCTTTCTCTCTGCAAACCCAGCTTTGAGCTACCAATGCTGGAGATGCTGTGAAGGTCCAGGATGAGCTGCGGGGTCCTCCCTTCTTATGGGCAGGAATGTGGCATGTGGAGATTTCAAGGGCTTTGGATGGTGCTTTCAGATTTCAGGGTTGCAGAGCATTGGGAGGCAGTTGCCTGGACCCCTCTTTAAATGAGTATGGATACTTTTCTTCCAGAAGCTGGACAGAATCATGCCTTTTAGAAAACCTCTCATCCTGGGGAAGGAGCAGCTGGGGGACTGAAAAGTCCTTTCTCCACTTAATCTGTGAGTTGATTAATTCGAGCTGCATCCGTTCCAGTGAAGATGTCAATGGTCAGAAGATCTGGTTCCTCAGGAGCGAAGTTGTTAAATACTCCCAACTCTCCCAAGTGAGCTCTGGAGATGGTACGTGTTAGTGTATGACAACAGCTGGGACTGGATGCTGGTGGTACCCCCTTGGAGATGAACCCGCTGAGTGGTGAACGCTGGCAGGCACTGAAGCGATGGGACACCTCTTTGCAGGGAGATGGACCTGACTTGCTCAGGTTCCTGAAGCATCCCTGTCCCCTGCATGCACAAATCACACCGGTGTGTGTAGGGCTGTTCCTCTGCCCTTGGCAGTCCCCTCCTGCCGTCACTGCGGCATTCAGCCCCCACCGTCACCCCTGTCGTGGCGCGTTGTCCTCTCGCATGTTGACTTGTGGTCTGGGAGATGGTAGTTTAACTCATTTACCCAAAATGAGTGACTCGGCTCCCGGTCCCATCAGTGGTGTCTGCTGGGAGAGGAGGGGTTGGCTCCTTTTTTGGGATACAGTCAAGTAGGTTGTGAGCATATCGGTAGATGTGATGGGTCTACCAACGTCAGCCCGTTAGCAGCAGGGCTATTTTTTAGAGGGTTGTTGAGGACCAAGAGCAAGATATTAACTTTGGCACTACATCTAGGTCATTGCGTATGCCTGGGGCTTGATTTCACACCAGAGTCCAAATTCCATACAGGTCCTTGCTGGTTTGTGGTGTGTTCGGAAGGGGAGGTGATGGAGGGATGGTCCATCAACCTCTGCTCACCCAGGAGGTGTGATGGCAGCTGGCCGCAGTGGTGGAGCTTTGGTGTTGCTGTTGGTGCATGAGCTGGGCAGATAAAGGCTCTACTTCTTGGAGCAGTTGTGCTTCTCCCTTTGAATTATGCTGCAGGCAGGCACCATGCCCAGGGGAGGGAAAGCTCGGTCTCTGGGCATCCATCCTGACACCCGGCTGGATGAGGGCTCACCTTCAAATGGTGTGCTGCAGCCATGTGGGTCTGCAGCTCATTGTCCTACCCTGCCGCTGCGCCTGGGCGCTGCTTCCACTTCGCTCTGTTCCTCCATGAAGTGTCGCAACCCTTTGCTTTGTGCGGCATGGAGAGCTCAGGTGGGGATCTGCCAAAGCAAGAGGGACCGGTCAGTTGGGTTGACAGAGGGAGAGGCTCTATGTGAGCCGGGAACTGAAAGACCTGCACCCCAGAAAATGCTGGCAAAAAGGAAAACACAGCTTGAAATGCAAGCCAAATACACACGCAAGATCAAAAACAGGAGGACAAAGAAAAAATATTTTTCTCAGCAGCCACAAGGTCTAAACACTCCTACATCTTGCATATTAATGTAACCATGATCATCGCATAATGAAAAATACCAGATGGTGTTAGATTTGTAAGAAGTTCACAGGGTTTGATGACCCTGCCACCTCGCCCCGGATGGGCTGCCTCGGCTGTTACAAGTGATGGATGGAGAAGGACAGCTCCAGCTCCAAGACAAGCAGCATGTGATGAAAGCAAAGCGAGATGTCTCATTTCTGCTCTGCTCTGTCTGACCCACTAAATTCTGCCAGCTCCTGCCTGCAGGATGCTGCCTTTCCTCCGCACGGCAAGCAGTTACTCCTCCAAAATTATTATTTATAGTTTGTACTGGTTTTCTCCTCTCTGCACTCCCCCCTGCTCATTTGGGCAAACGGATTTGCTTCCACCACCCATGTTGTTAATTGGCAGATTTGCATTTAATCGCCTGAATCTGCAAGCACTGGAAGACCAGGGCCCTGTGGCTCCCCCTTGGCCCTAAGCATCCTCCTGGGACTTGCTGCGTAAATGTGCCCAAGTCTAAGACATCGCCACTGCAAATCTTCCGCCACGGTCACCCACAGCAGCTGCTCGTTCCTGGTCCGGGGAAGGGGTGGTGAGTCCCCTTGCTCAGCCCTTGGCTCCAGGGCTCCTTATTGCCATGGCACGATGGACTCTGAGCCATCTCCCTCAAAACAGGGGGGCTGTGAATCCACGAGGCAATGCTGCCGTGCTCTGTAGCAGAACGGGGGGTGAGTGTTGGGGTCTGGTGGAGGTGGTGGATGCAGCACTGGAACAGAGACCTCATGCTGCATGTTACAGTAATAGGAAGGTGCATGTTTTAGGCAGGTGCCAGCTCCTGAGATGGATGTGACATATCCTGCATCAGGCTCGGCTAGTTGCAGTTTTCATGGGATGAAGGACGTGGCTGAGAGGAGGATACAGCTGGAGAGCTGGTCCCAAGGCATGCTCCCAGCCTCGTCTGGAAGGGGACCGGCAGTGGTGAGCCGTGGTTTCTGCCCGCAGCTCAGCAGGATGGACCCCCTGCCCCAGAGCCAGAGGCCTCCAGCTCCTGCGGAGTGAGGGACGCAGGGACACGTGAGGCTCCAGGAGATTTAGGTTGTGGGGAACCACTGGATTTCATCACCCAGACTTGAACAGGGGACGACCTCTGCTCCATGAGCCGGGTCACCTGCGCCCAAGCAGGCTCTGCCTAAGGGCAGGCTTAAATGCCCTCTTCCCATTTGTGTTTGTTGCTCTGAACTTTGCTGCTGCAGCATCGACATCCACGCTGCAGGCTGGGCTGTCGGTGAGTTTCCTCCCGCTCTTTCCTCTTGCCTAATCTTAAGTGCCTTCAAGCATCGCTGTGTCTCCTCCCCTCCCTGGGTGGCAGGGAGCCCAGAGGCATCTGCTCCTTCCTCTCCCGGAGGATCAAACCTGGTCACCTTTCCTCTGCTCCCGGTCTCCCAGCCAGGTTTGGTCCCAGGAATGCTTTGGGATGGCGGTGGTTGGGTGCTCGCCTGCCCGCAGCTCCCGCTGGGAGCCCGAGGGTGCACCCAGAAGTCACGGTGCTGCACCGGGCACATCTCTGCTCCGAACCTCCCCAGGGCGTGAAGCCTCGGTGCCGGCTAACTGTCGACTTCTGGAGCGAAGAAACCCCGCTGAGGACTGCCCATGCAGCCAACTCCTCACCAATGTCACTTCTCCGGGAGTTAATCCGCTTGGGCAAACAGAAAGACTAACCCTCAGGTTTCTGGTTTTCTCCACCAGAAACCAGTGACCTGGAACGGATTCAGCACCTTCCAGCTTCCTTGTCCCTCATCAACATGAGGCAGAAAAGCTGCCGTACAAAATCAGCCCAGGGTCCAGCTCTGCACTGTCTCCCTTGATGCTTCACATCATGACGGGCTTCTGGTGTGAACGCCAAAACTCGTGTTGGGTCCAGCAGAGAGGAACTGACCCCCAGTGAGCGCTGCTGAGCTGTACTTTATCTTTAGGTGTTTTTAAATAGAGTATCAAAGACCCTTATGGCATCTGTCAGTCACACTGGCTTCGGACCCAGAATGTTCATCCTTGTTGGACTCCCAGGCATGGAGAGGTCTCACCTCTGTCCCCTTCTTTTCCATGTATATTATTGCACTTCTAGGCAACTTCATCTTGTTCTCTATCACAGCAAGATAGCAAAGCCTCCCCAAGCCGATGTACCTTTTCCTTTCTGCCTTAGCTGTAGCAGACTTGCTGTTATCGACCTCCACGTGCCCAGGACGTTAGCTGTTTTCTGGACCAGGGTGAGGGATGTTTCCTTCGGTGCCTGCCTTGCCTGGATGCTTCTTGTTCATTTTACTTTTGTTGTCGAGTCAGCGATTCTGCTGCCCACGGCGTTTGATTGGGATGTTGCTATCTGCAATCCCCAGAGATACACGACTCTATTGACCCACTCAGTCCCACAGAGATAGAGCTGGAAGCTCTGCCAGCAGCCTCTGCATCATCCTCCTCATCGTTTTTCTGCTTCAGAGGCGGCTGCCGTGCTGCAGAAGCTGCATTATCCCTCATTCCTGCTGCGAGTGTTGAGTGTCGCTGGGCTGGCCCATGCGAGCGGCGAAGTCAGTGTCGTGTGTGGTTGAACAGTTGCCCTGCTGACAGCGGGGATTATCGCTGTCTCTTGCAGACTGATTCTCTGGGTCTTCCAGTCCCCCCAGGTACCCGTCTCTGGGCAATTAGCACCTGCATCTCCCACCATGGCATCATTTTGATGTTCTACACATTGTAGAAACGCCAGTGTTTTCTCCTTTTTCAGCCACCGGTTTGGTGGTCACAGCATCCCCACGCACAGTCTCCTGGCCAATGTCAATGTGGCTGTTCCCCCGTGCTAAACCCCATCAGTTATGGAGTGAAAACCAAAGAGATTGGTGAAACAGTGATGTGCGTAGTCTCCAGGCTGCGCAGCCTGCGACCCTCATCTCTGGGCTCTGCAGGGACCAATGCCAAGGATCACCCACGCAAATTATCCTCGTTAAAGGGTCTCCAAGGCAGGGATGAGGCTCCTGATGGGGGGCAGAGAAAGACAATCCCAGCAGGCAGCAACTGCAGAGAAACATGAGCAGCAGCCCTGCAGGTCTGCAGGGCGAAAGAGTGAGCATCTCCTACCCTCCAGCCTGCCCTGCCGATGTGTTTTCTACCCCCAGCCCTTGCTGTTCCAGGTGGTCCTGGCTCTGTGACTGTGTCCTACTGCATCCTGTAGCATGACTGACTTAGTCTCCTGTGATATGGAAATGCACTGCTTTTTCACAGGATTTCCTTCTGCCTTGGGGGCAGCTTCTCTGTGTCCTGTCACGCCCCAGGAAGCATCTCACAAACCCTTGAACTGGGAAGCAGTAGCCAAATGAACTGCTGAATTGTGTCAGACCATCCATGCTTTGGAGGATGCTAGACTGAGCCTGAATCTGCAGCGTACGGCGCGGGCAAGGTTGCCAGTGCAGAGCATGAGCGTGGCACTCGCCCAGCCCTGTGGAGAAGAGGACGCCAGAACGTGACATCCTCACCGCTGAGGGATGTTTTTGCCATTTTACTGGAATCTGCAATGACAATGGGAAACAGGTTGCTAAAATTAACTGTGTGGAAGGAATGCTTTGTCCATATAAATAGATTCAGAACTTTGTATTGCCAGATATAACAAAGAACAAGGAGGATCAGTCTGCAAAAAGCAATGAGCCATGGCCAGAGATTTCAGCTGCTGGTATAATCTAAAAGGCTGGTAAATCCCTGTTGCTTTTGAAGTGTCAGTACCTGTGTGCTTTCATTGAACTCAAGCTTTGCTGAGGGATAGCTCCACAGTGATAATGATGCTGTTAATAGTAAATACTTCCTATCTTAGGATACATATTTTGTCCTTATTAAGTATTTTTTATGTTTTGGTCAGAAAAGAAACTCAATATAAGGAAGTGAAACCTATTCTTGATTGAATGCACTCCAAACAAGAATATGTGGTGCCTCTCCTGAACCCTTGTTTTTGTAGGGGTCTGATGTGCTGCCGTGCTGGTGTCGCACCCGCTGTGCCCTCCCGCAGAGCCGGGGCTGGGGCTGTGCTGGTGGTTTTGGGAGAGGATTTCCCCAGCAGGACCCCCCCGTGCCCTGGGCACGGCACCAGCACAGCCTGGGGACTCCTTGGCCCCAGAGAAGCCACTGGTCAGATGGCGTGCAAAGCAAATGTCAAATGCATGGGGAAGTCCTCATGTCAGGCTGCCCGCCAGCCTGTGCCGGCGTGGCGGGAGCACGGCCCGTGGTGCTGGACGCGGCGGGGTCCTCAGCGTGCAGTGCCCGGTCCGCATGCTGGGGCAGCTCCTCTCTGCGGGCTGCCGGCAGCCGATGCCTGGCGGAAGCTCTCGCTGCTGTGCTCTGCAGGTCCCGCACACCTTTTTCGGAGGTTGTCTCGGTCGTGTTGCCCCCACACTGCTTCATTGCGGCTCAAGGCAAAGAGGGCATCCTGCTGCTCCTGCACAAAGCAGTTTGATAGTTAGTTAGTTAGATAAATGCAACACACCCCCCCCATCGGGCTGGCTTGGCCCTCCCAGTGCCCGTCTCCCTTTATTTCCCTGCCTCTGTGACGTGCCTGCCCAGGGGCGGGAGAGGCTTCCGCAAAGCCTCTGTTCCCCTCTCTTCCCTGAGAGAGGCTAAATGTCCCGTTTTCATGCTGGAGCCAGTGCTGAGCAGCTTCACTGGTGTTGCCACTGGATTCTGAGGTCTGTGCAGGACTCGGTCGCTGCTCGGTCGCTGCTCAGTCCAAGCCTTCGGGCTTACGCTGCTTTGGGCTTTGCTGGTTTCAGCCCTCCATTTTTGTCTGTCAGGTTTACACTTGAGCAAATTGCCTGGCTGTGTTTCATCATCACGGGCAACGTGCAGCACCTTTCTGAACACAGCTCCGTTTTTCAGCAGAGTCCTCCTCGGCTTCCTTGTGTCTCCGGCGGTGGAAATGCCTGGCCATGAAGTGGGACAGGATCCGCAAGTGGTTTACTTCTGATGCCTGTCTTCCCCTTCCCAGTATTTCCGACACAAACTGCCACCTGGGCTGTGTTATTTGAGCAACGTGAGCCCTTTGCTCCTGCTTTTCTTCCGGTAAAAGACATATTTCGTCCCAGGTGCGGGCGATCCATTAGGAGCCTTTCTCTGTGGCATTCAAAAATGATTCCCAGGCTGTGTTTACCCTGCGTGTTCGGTGCAGCATTAGGCAAACATTTTCACTGTCAGCACAACGTGCTGCTTGTGATGAGTCGGGAGGAGCGTCTCGCCCTTGTCCGTGCTTTTGTCACCATCCAGGTGCCAGAGGGGAAAGGGGTGGACATCAAGGCAACTCGCAGAAGCGTGTCCAGTGCTGTCCCATCTTGATGTGACATGAATTGTCACTTGCTCTTCTGAAGTTACGTGACTTATGCGTGTCCTCAGTGTTTGTTAGGAACGGCCTCCACTGTGCCTGCACCCCTGTGCTCTGCGGATGTGACTGCGTTCCTTCAGCCGCAGCGAAGAGCCTGCGCATTGCAGCACAAAAACTTCCAGCAGTATTGAAGTGACACTGGCGTGAACTGCAGCAGACTGTATATCATGATTTTCACCTGATTTTCAGTTTTGTCAAACTGATTTTCATTTTTTTTAAAATTCCCCTCAGGGAAGGGGAGCTCTGCAGAAGCACTGGCGTCTGATGCTGGTTCTGTCACCCCTTACCACTGCCCAGGGTCAGCCCAAGAGCGGGGCAGTGTCGGTGGTAACGGCCCCATCCTCCACACTGCCACCGTGAAAAAGAAAACAGCGAGGAAGCAAGCAAGGGAAGTCCTGCAGATTCATGGGGAGTTTCAGCCCCCAGCCAAGTTTTTGTCTCAGCTGACCTCAGCATCCTCTTCCTTCTCCTCGGAGAAGTCCCTCTGGGGCTGCAGTCAGGTTTAGCTCCTGGAGTGATGGGAAGACGTGAGGAATTCAAGGGTACTTGAAGTGGGGAGCTGGGTACACCACAGCCATAACACAGGTTTTTCCCAAGTGCTCTTCACCCAGGCAGGGAGGGGAGGGGGGCAGCAGTGCTGGGCCAGGCTGGACTCAGACTGCCCTGCACAGGTGGGGAAACTGAGGCACGGGGCTGCACAGCGCTGCTTTGCAAAAGCCAGCGAGTCCTTGGCTGTAACTCCAGGTCAGGCAGGAGTTGGGGACACCGCTGGGAAAGCCTGTGTAGGTGGCCAGGAGGTGAACCCCAGCAGCCCAAAGCCCTTCACCTCCCCCAGACACGGGCGGGGGATGAGGTGCCCAGCACACCTTGCAGGGAGCACTGAGCTGGAGCAGCCCCCCCAGTTCTGGCCATCCAGGGCCCCAGCTGTTGCTGTCTTGGGCATCCATTCCCAGGGGCCCAGTCCTGCGCACCCGTCCCCAAGCACTCCATCCCCAAGCACCCTGTCCTGGGCACAGCGAGCTGGGTACCCCTCCCTGTGCACCCTGTCCCATGCACCCATCCCCATCCACCCCTTTCCAGAGACCCCCATCCTCGGACACCCATCCCCAGGTACCCCTTTCCCATGTACCCCGTCCCCATGCACCCACCCCCGTGTGCCTGGTTCGCAGCCCCCAACCCCCAGCGCCCAGTGGCATTAGACCCCCCCCCCAGTTCCCAGTGCCTGGTTCCCAGTACCGGCAGAGCTTCCCCACCCAGTGCCCTGCTATGGGTGCCAGTTCCCACTCCCGGTTCCCCTTCCCAGTTCTTGCTCCTGTTCCCGGGGCCAGCAGCGCCCCGGTGCCCGTTCACGTTCCCAGTAGTCCCCCGATTCCTGGTACCCATTCCCGGTACCCTTTCCCGGTGCCCGTTCCCAGTGCGGGAGCCCCCCATTCCCGTTCCTGCTGCCCGTTCCCGGCAGTCCCCCCCTCCCCCGTTCCCGGTGCCCGTTCCCGGTGCCGGGAGCCCGCCGTTCCCATTCCCGCTGCCTGTTCCCGGCTGTCCGCCCTGCCCCGTTCCCGGTGCCCATCCGCGTTCCCGGTAGTCCCCCGTTCCCGGTGCCCGTTCCCGGTGCCGGCAGCCCCCCGCTCCCGCTCCCGGTGCCCACAGCCCCCCCGCCCCGGGACGCGGCAGTGCCGCCGCCGCTCAGGGCTCTCCCGGGCGATGCGCGGGGCCGCAGCCATCCCGGCCCGGACGGCTGTGCATGGCGGGGGGGCTGTGGGTGGTTGGGGGGGCTGTGCATGGCTGGGGGGGCTGTGGGTGGTTGGGGGGGCTGTGCATGGGTGGGGGGGGCTGTGGGTGGTTGGGGGGGTTGTGCATGGTTGGGGGGGGCTGTGCATGGCGGGGGGGCTGTGGGTGGTTGGGGGGGCTGTGCATGGTTGGGGGGGGGCTGTGCATGGTTGGGGACCGTGCGTGGTCGGCGTGGGGGGGCTGTGCATGGCGGGGTGGCTGTGGGTAGTTTGGGGGACTGTGCATGGCTGGGGGGGGCTGTGCATTGTTGGGGGGGGCTGTGCATGGCGGGGGGGCTGTGGGTGGTTGGGGGGCTGTGCATGGTTGGGGGGGGCTGTGCATGGTTGGGGACTGTGCATGGTCGGCGTGGGGGGGCTGTGCATGGCGGGGGGGCTGTGCAGGGCTCTAGGGCTGGGGGGGGGTGGGGGGGACTGTGCAGGGTCGAGGGGGGCTGGGGGGGTGCTGAGCAGGTCCAGGGCGTGCTGTGTATGGTCAGGCGGTGCTGTGCTGTGCTGGGGTGGGGGGTGCTGTGCAGGGCTGTGGGGTGGGAAGATGCTTTACACAGCTGGGGGGTGCTGTGCCAGGCCAGATCAGGGATGCAATGCAGGGCTGGGGCAGATGCTATTCAGGGCTGGGGGGTGCTGAGCAGGCCCTGGCAGGGTTGCCCATGCTCAGCCTGCCCCCCTGCTCGGCTCTCTGCGTGTGGGCCCAGTGCTGTATCTGGTCTGCACCCAGCAGGGCCAGGGGCACGGGCTGGGGTCTCAACCAGGGGAATCTCTGAGGTGCCTTCCCTGGATGCTGGCTCTGCTGGGTGTGACAGCCCAGCTAAAGGGCTGTGCGGTAGATTTTCCGCTGGTGGACTAACCCTGAGCCCGGGGTCCGGCTACTGCACTGGGGTTTCTGGACCTTCGTGCTCTACAGACAGCCTCACCCCTGGGAAGCCACGTGCTGGCTGTCCTGCACGATGCTGACATTGCGTGTGCTGTTAGCAAAGAGGCTGAACATCGAGCTTCATTCATCGCCTTCCCCAGTGATGGTGGTGTAGTGCATGCCAAAGGGCACAGGATTTGCAAATACCTGCTATTAATAATAATTTCTTGGGCTGCTGGTTTACCGGACAGAGGTGTTGATGCTGAATTAACCTCCCTGTTGTGAAGGCTTCTGGGTTTCAGAAAAGCTACTTGGTTGGGAAACAGAAAAGTCTTCTTAACACCACCGCTGAGATGCACTTGGATGTGAGTTCAACCCTCCTCATGCTGCAAGTGAGCTGCAGGTGAAGTGTGATAACCACATTTCCCTCCCCGCTCCCCGGGTCTGGCAGGGCATCCTGCCCACAGCTCTGCAGGTGGGTGATGGCACCTGGGCTCCCGGGATGACGATGGTTTGCAATAAGCCGAGAGCTTGTGGAATGCTGAGGCAAAGCTGTGCCTTGCTCAGTATGAGGGAAGACATCGCCATCTTCCCTGCCTGGGCGATCCTTTCTAGATCCTGGCTGATCCTGTCCCAGGAGGGAGGAGTGGGTCTAGCGTAGAAAAGAGGAGGCTGAGTATTGCTTCACCTTTCATGCACGTGAACCAAAAGGTGCGACTGTACCTGTTGGGATTTGGTGAGGGGACAGGACCCTCAGGGATTGGCTCTGCTGGTGGCTGGCAAACTCTGCAGTTTGGGCTGTTGGCACGGCGCCGTCAGACTGGTCAGACTGGGGAATGGGCAGATAGTTCAGAAGATGGGGAAGGGGAAAAGACGGCTTCCAGTCCTGAAATGGGGGAAACCAGGAAAAAATAAGTGAATAGCCAACCTCTCTCTAAGTTTGTAGAAAATAACATGGAGGGATCTGTGATTAGGGCAATAGCTGAGAAAAAGCAGTATCCACCCAGTCTGAATTCCTGTTGTGATAGATGCTGGGCTCCCTACACTGGTTTCATTCAGAAATACCTTTTAATTTCTCCTCATACAGTCAGAAAGCCGGCGAAGCTCGGGCTGTGGAGAGCACCGTGAGGTGGTTGCAGTGAAGCTGTTTGGACTGGTGCACGCAGGGGACAGTTATCGGTCACACACACACTTCCACAGGGCTGGGGCATGACCACCCGCCAGTGGTTTCATTGCCGGCCCCGGGGATGGAGATGGGTGCGTGCTTAGAGCGCTGCAGGCAGCCCGGGCTGGGGGTCAGCACGTTCAAGCTAATACTGATGATCTGTGGAAGGGCCGGGGTGTACGGGAGGGTGCAGAGGGCAGGGTGTCAGCTGCACAAACACAGGTGCTCAGCTGGGGCGTTGGAGGGGCGGTGGATTCCAGGTGGACGTGAATCGTCAGGGTCGCCGTGTTGTGAGAGAGGCGGATGCCGTCCTTGGGTGGGTGAACGGGAGTCTCATCCTGCGGAGGGGGGAGATGAGGCTCCTCTGCCCTGCGGTGGAGGCTGTGGCACAGCGAGGGGCAGCATGCGGCCGAGGCAGACTGACCCACTGCGGGGGGGGCAGAGGAGAGTGATGGAAGTGGCCAAAGAGCTGGAAGTCATGCAGGCAGGATTTGGGGTTGTTGGGCTGGGGAAGGGCAGACACTGGGCTTGGGAGGTGCCTGGGAAGAGGAAGGAGATGAGCTGCTCTCCTGGTGGGTGGAACAAGGAGGAAGGTGTTGAAACCGCAAGACAAATCAAGAGTGAAGACTGGGAAAGAAAAGGCAATGCGAGGGAGAGTGGGGTAGTAAGAGGAAACTCGCCCAGTGCAGGTTTAGAGCACAGGAAGGGATGTTCTTACACAACGGGGTAACATTGGCCCCGGCTGTGGGGAGAGGTGCCTGTAGGTGCAGGGCTGGCAGAGCCCATGGCCAGGGCACCGAGGCTCGGGCAGGGCAGGCTGCGATGTGTGGCCGGGGCTGGCCGTGCTGCAGAGCCTGGCGGTGGGCAAGGGGCTGCTGCGGGCTGGGGGCTCCCAGCTTTACCTTTGGCATGAGGACAGTGAACAAACAGTTCCTCTGCAAAGGCACCGACCCCATGGAGCACCCGCTGCTCGAGCCCCCGCGGGCAGCGAGGATGGGTGTGCTCCCTGTGCTCTCTCCTGCCAGGGTACCCTGCCTCCCACTCGGATGTTTTGATAAAGGTTGGAGCAGGATGAGCCCCCTTCATGGACGCTCCGGGCTCTGCGGAGGAGCTGTCACTGCGGGACCGTGTTGCAGATGAGCGGGAGAAGCTGAGGCTCAGGTCTGGCCCCGGACAAACCCCTTCCAGGCGCAGAGCCTGCGCTGGCGTGCTGCCGTGCCATGCTTGCAGGGTGCCACTCGCCCAAAAGCAGCTCCGCGCATCTCAGCACTGGGAATAAAAGCTGTCCTGGCCCGTGGAGTTGCCTGATGCCTGTGGGCAGGCTGATGCTCCCAGCGGTGTCCCAGCCCTCGCGAGCTGCGGATGGGCAGGGGGATGCTCATTTTACCCTTTTACCTGCTGCTGGGCAGAGCCGGCTCAGACCTCGCATGGGGACCTTTGTGGGGACAGGGGGAAGGAGAGCGGCTCACGCCTCCTTCATCTGCAGAGGGTCCCCAGAGCACGCCTGGCCTGGCCTTGACAGCAGAAGAGGAGGGTGAGGTGGACATGGCCGCGGCAGGGAGGGAAGCTTGCCCGGCGCCTGTGCGGGCAGGGGATGGCATCACTGCACGATGCTTTGGAGGTGCTGCATAAATAACAACCGCTTGTCCTCAGCCTGTGGCACGGCTGCTGTCAGCACACAGCAGCTCTTTCGTACCTGATGCAGCTCGTGGTATGCAGGGGTGATAAATGTGTTGTGGCACTTTGTGAGTGGAGAGGCCAGGAAATAAAGCTGAACCTTTGCTGGTGGCAGTCCTGCCCTCCAGCCCGACATCCCCTGGCTTTGCCCTGCAATATCCACCTCGTGCGGGTAAAGCTCTCTCAGAGGGAAGATGATCCGGGAGCAGAAATAACAGCTTTTGAGCATCAGTGCTGCTGTTTCTCCGCATCTTTGTTCTCTTGACCTCAGGGATGTACAGTGTTTGCCACTGAGCTATTATAAGCTGTGAGCATCGTGTTCTGCGTCCCCGCTCTCACCGTGCTCTTCTTCCTGGGAGAAAACACTTAAAGGTTAAATATATACTGGCCATCGCTCGGTGAGGTTCTGTAGTTGAAAAGACAAACACAAAACAAACATTGAGCATTTGGAGAAGAACGGAGGGAGGATTTCAGCTTTGCCCACTGGGACGCAGAGCCCGGCCTTGGCCTCGGAGCCGGAGGCAGGAGGGTTCCTCCTGAGCCCGTGTTCTGGTGTGAACTGTTCCCCCCTCACCGAAAGGGGAGCAGAAGAAAAACAAATAAACCCAACTTAGTTGATACAGAGGTCAGCTCTGTGTGCCTCTGATCTCTGTACGGGCATTTTTAGTGTTCTGGTTTTGAAGATGAAATGAAAGAAGAACAAAGCCCAGTGCTGACGTGAGGAGCTGATCTGCAAAGATGACTTTCGGGAGAGCGGCTGCAGTCGATTTCTGCTGAAATCTGCTCAGACGCCATTTCTGTGGAAACCAAATGACTCCTGCCCTGCCCACTTCAGAGCTCCGCTCGGCCTCAATACCCCATCTCCGCCCGGTTTTTACAGTCCCTCCCTTCAGCGTCCCTGTTAGAGATGGGGGTGCAGGTGGGGGCCGCAAGGCACGGGGCTGCCCGGGGGAGATTTCCAAACTGACAGTGTCAGGAGGACACCAGGTTCCCTGGGAAGCTGATGTGAACCAGACCACAGCTGGGGCATCTTCAACGCTCCATTAGCTGGTGCTGCTCTCGTGGTGGCAGGGAGCTCAGCTCCGGTTGTCCCTCCTGCTCCACGTGGCCATGATGCAGCGTCACACCTGGGCATGATCTGCTGCTGCTGCTGTGCAAAATAACGGGGAAGACGGGCTTCAAACGGTGGTTTGGCACGTGCCGTGCAGGCAGGGATGCCCTGTACAGAGCCTGGCATGGTCCCGGGTGAGAGCTGCTGGAGGCAGCCAGGGAGGGGGCAGGATGCGTTCTCCGAGGGCCCTGGGAAGGGCTGTGTTGGGGGTGAGGCTGGGGTGCTGGTGCTGGCTGGCACTGACCACGGGCAGCAGTTTGGGGTCATGGCATCACTGCGGGAGCAGGCAGAGTGCTCCTTCATCTGCACGGTCTGTGGGAAGAGCTTTGCGCATCACCACACACCTGGAGCACCAGCACCATCGTTCCGCCACCCTCCTCCATGGGATGCAGGGAGCATCCTCCGACAATGCGAAGGTTCCTTTGTCTGGCAGCAAAGTGTGCGGCCCCAAGTTAAGGATGTGCGTGGCTTGGCATATGGATGGGGAAGAGAAACTTCAAAAGCATGAGCACCCCAGAGGAGCTCTCCTTAGGTGGGGCTGAGCCACCGCAGAGGGGGGCAAGTCTAATCCAGGCCAGATGTCAGTTTTTCTCTACTCAGGTGCACTGAGGAGGGAGGAGGAAAGTCCCTTCCTTCCATGTTGCAGGTGCTGGGAGGAAAAGGGCCTGTGCAATAAATACAAATGATTAAAAAAACCTTGGAAACAATGGTACAGCAGCTGTGTTAGTGTGACTGGCTGGGCTGTGGTGGGAGCCAGCTGAGCTCAGCCTGGGAAAGTGAGCAGGTGAGGCCGCCCTGCTCAGGGCAGGGAGCGTGGACTGTGCCGAGCCCGACCCGTCCTCCTCGCCCGCTTGCTGTCAGTCTGCCAGGCTCGGTCCTGCCACTGCCGTCCCCGGGGTGATGAGCAGCTCAGCTGCTCTGTGCACTGAGATGGGGCAGAGTGAAGACGGTGGCGATGTGCTTTAACCAGCTGTGCCCAGTGCAGGGTGAGGGAGTGACTGGGATCTCTCCCACAAGACACAGCGCTGCTTTCTTAACTCCTCTTCACAGCGTCTCTGCTTTTGCCTTTACGTGGAGACCAGAACGGCGCACTGGTGCTCCTGTGCAGGTTTTGTGCCCCCTTGGGAGACGCAGCCCTGGGAGCAGACCAAGAGGCTGCAGAGATGCACAGGTTTTGCACAGGCAGTCTCTCCAGAGGGGGTCTGAACCATCTGTAGTTAAACCGTGTGCAGACCTTCAACGTTAAATGCACACACACACGTGTGAGCCATCCCATTTGGTAGTGGTGCACGGAAAAGCAGCGTGGATGAAAGCTGAAGGGCTTTGGCAGTGTTGGGGTACTTCTTAAATCTCTGATAAAGTCGGAACTCACTCTAGCTGTGGTGTCAGCGCGGCTTACCCAGAGAGGACGATGGGGGTCTCGGTGCGGGGCTGCATCGGGACATGCCTCGGAGACCCCTCACGTTCGAGAGGACAGACCGGCAGACCGGGCTCGCGTCCCCACTCCGTGCCAGGCTGCGGAGCATCCCTCACCCTCTCCTCCCTTGGCCCTCCTCCGCAGCGCAGAGTCCTGGCAGGGCCCTCCCGGCGCCTCCCGTACCAGCTGCCCGGTGCCCGCGGGGTCTGACCCCGGGGCCGGGGCTGCTGCCCGCCGGGCCCCGGGTGGGCGATGCCACCACAAGCCCCGCAGAGCCCGGCTGCCGGGGCCGCAGGGCCGCGGCATTTCTTGCCTTGCAGAGAGCTCTAGAGTCCACCCTCCCCAAGGCTTGGCGCTTCTCCGGTCTCATAGGAACGGTGCCGTCCACGACTCACCTCTCCTACACCAGCTGGAGCACCGCAATGAGTTTGTCGGGCTCAGTGCTCATCTAGCCGCACGCTCCCCTCCTTCAGACCGGCCCCAGAGACGTCTCCTGTATGTGACCCAGCTGCCTGGGAGAGCCGGGGCCTCCTCTGCGTGCTGCTCCTCCCGGTGACATCCCCTATTTCTGGGAAGCCATCCTTGCTCTTGGGTCTCTGCGCAGCCCGGCAACCCCAGCGATGCTGGATGCTGGGGCATCCCCCAGGGATGCATGCTGCATCCCCCAAGGAGGGGTCCTGCCCGCTGAAGCCTCCCGGTACCCGTGCTGGCGTGGGGCGGGATGTGGCACGTGGCTGGGGCAGGGCTGGGGGCTGCGCTGGGTGTCTCCTGGGGACACCCAGCCGCTCAGTCTGGGGTGTCCATAACACTGGATGCAGGGAGGGGGTGGCCACAGAGGGAGCAGCTGGAAACTGGCCCATGGTGGGAATTGTCCCTGGGTGGGGAGGAAAGCCAGAGCTCCTTGTTTAAGCCCCATGTTTGCCGCGTAGCAGAGGCACAGCCTCCATTTGCCATACAGCTCCCGCTCTCTGCTAGGACATGGTGGCTCCGTGCTGGCAGAGCGGGCAGCGAGGATGGGACATTGTTACTGGCTGCAGAAGGAATTGCTGCCTACTCTGGAGGAAACCCAACTTTTGCCTTGGGTAGCTCAGCATAATTCAAATTCCTTCCTAAAGCGAGAAGTGAGGGGAATCTAAATGTTGCATTTTGAAATGCACAATGCATAAGAAGAGAGACAAAAGAATTTTTTCTGATTCTTTGCATGGCTCCCATTGAAAATTTCCACGACTACTGTGGGCGTTATGATACCTTGTTAGAGAGCTATTGCCTTCCCAGGATCCTAGATCCTTCTGCAAGCCCAGGGCCTCTCTCTCCCACTGCCTTCTTACCCCAGGAGCCATGGGGAGGCATTCCCTCATGCTGTGGGAGGCGGGAGAGGTGGCCCAGGGAAAAGGGCCTGGAGGGATGGGGATGGAGGGGCTGGGGATCAGTGTCCCTGGGTGTTGCAGGGCACTGCTCAAGTCTACACTAATCCATGTCAGACCAGGGGTGATGAACAGGAGGCGTGCATTACCTGCATGGAAGATCCTACCGAAGAGAAGGGGATTTTAAAGGCAAAACTTTTGTTTTGCGTTGTCACGGTGCCACGGAGAATGAGGGGGTGCAGGCGGTCACTGGGTCTGCCAGGTCCCTCTTGTATGGATGCTTGGCAAGGCTGAACGGGTCACCACTCACCCCAAGCCTGAAACCAGCTGATGACCTGTTTGCCACACTCAGCTGGTACAAAG
Organism: Gavia stellata; assembly: GCF_030936135.1. Taxonomy (NCBI): domain Eukaryota; kingdom Metazoa; phylum Chordata; class Aves; order Gaviiformes; family Gaviidae; genus Gavia; species Gavia stellata. The sequence goes on from NC_082594.1 coordinate 377,734, forward strand.
CTCTGTGTACCGGGGAGCTGTGAGAGGTGTGGAAGATAACAACATCCTCGCATTTTTAATCAGTCTAGAGTCTCAAACACTCCGGACTCCCCGCGCAGGGTGAAGCCTGGCTCTGGCCGTACCAGCCTGGGGAGGTGATGAGCTGGGAGGTTGCTCAGACCCTCTGCAAATTTGGGAGGGATGAGGGGAGATTTCATCCCAGACCGAGCCGCAACCCAGAAGCAGTAATCGCACGGCAGCCTTGTCTGTGCTCGGCGGGAGCATCGTCCCCCAGTTCATGCATCTCGCCATCTGCGTGTTGCTCTTTACGTAAAGAGTGTCGGGAAATATTCACAGTGCGTTCCCACGGAGCACTATAGTTAGCAGGGTTTCCAGCTGGCCACAGTATTCCTCTGCACTCACTTCCAAGAGGCGAGAAGTAAGTGCAGATCTTTCTCTATTGCCTTGAATAGAAATGGCCTAAACCAGGCGTGCAGTGGTTTGCTGATGAGCTTGTGAAGCTCCCGGTGCAAGCCTACAGTGGGCGGAGGGTCTGAGCCCCCCAGGTTAACTTCCCTGGCAGCAACATCGCTCTCCCCGCCCCACCACTCAGCTGCATTTGCCTGTGCACCCCTGGCCCTCATCTGGGGCAGAGCAAGAGCATTTTTAAAGTGGGTGCTGAGATCTTTATTTCCCACCAGTAGCAAGGCAGACCCCTGCCCAGCCCCTCCCTTTGGTTTGCCCATATTCTCACTAGACATTTATAATCTGCTTCTGCCCCATTTTGGCCAAAAACCCCCGTGTCAAATCCCCTCCAGGACTAACACGCCAGGCATCCTTGTAGACAAGCCTTCTGTTCCACCCCACAGTGAGGAATGGGATCTCTCAGAGGCACTGACCAGAGGTGGGGACAGAGGCAGGACCGAGGCACCTGAATGCTCCATGTGCACGTACGACTGTGCACAGCGATGGGGAGGCAGCACCGAGTCCCCATGTAGGCCAGGCTTGGTGGGGGGGATGCTCCCGGGGGCGATGGACCCTGTCTCTGTGATGGCTCCTGTGCACCCTGCGTGCCCCTCTCCGCTATCCCCTTGCTGGCTGCGGGGGCCCTTGGAGCCCCGTGGACCCCGTGGCTCTGCATGTCCATCCAGAGGGCACCTACAAGGACAGGGGAGGACAGAGGCTCCACGAAATAAATCCTGGGTTTTGCTGCTGAGAGCGTTGTGTGCTGGGAACGTGTTCAGAGAGCGCTGTGTCAGGCAGGAGGCCAAAGCTCATCCTAAATTAAAGGGCTGTGAACTAAAATAATATTGATCTGAAAGATATGCCCTGCAGCAGGTATGGTAGAACGGAGCCCGTTTCTGTACTGCAGCTGCGTCCATCAGCTAACAGCCCCCAGTGCAGACACAGCAGACACCATCTGAGCCTCCCAGGCTTGTACAAGGAGCTGCAGCTGCCTGTGACGGCTCATCTGGAGCTTTATTGCTCCAGATGCACAGTGCGTTGCAATAGGAATGGGGTCCCGGGCACAGCCAGGGCCACCGACTGGTTTTGAATGTGCTCCAGGGACGGAGATGGTTGCATTTGTTTTGCTTGGGTGTTGCCCAGAGCTGCCTTTGGAGTGAGAATTGCTGGAGGAGATGTTGCTTTGCTTGGCATCGTGTCTCGATGTCCTCCGGTGTCCCCTGTGTCCAGCTAAGCCCGAGCTCCGACGCTCCACAGCGAACACTGGAGGAAGACGGCTTGTTCGGTACTGACAGCTGAGCTGCTGAGAGATGCCGACCAACGCAGCGACCAAAGCTTGGGCTCGGCAGCACTTCGCACCCCTGTGCAGGTCTGGTGACAGAGGGAGGTGCAGAGCAAGAAGAAGTTGGTTGTCTCCAGGTTTCTGGAAATGCGTTAAAACGGGGAGGCAGGAGCTGTGTTCCTCAGGCACGCTTTCTCCTGGTTGCAGATTTGCACCAGTGATACGTGTGGGAAAGTGCATGAACTGTGAATCTGCCTTGCCAGGGACACAGAAATATCCTTAAATGCCGGAGTAGGTGCTGCCGGAGTGGGTCGGGGCCGAGGAACCCTCCTGGGGACCACCCCCCCACCCCGAGTCGGGGGGGGGGGCGAGGAGTTTGGGGTGCAGCACCCGCAGTGAGCCCTCCCCCTGCGCAGCCTCTCGTCTCCTGCGCCCGCCGTGCAGGATGACTCTGTCCATCTTTGCCTCTAGGTCACTGGGCTTTAATCAGGAACCACTTCACGGGACGCAACTACTTTTTGTAGCTTCTTTTTGAATTTCCCTGTTGTTGTAGACTCTGCAATTCCTGCTGGGCGAGAAATTTAACAATTATATCAAGAATTGAGTGAAAAACCCACTAATTTGGTGTTATTGAGGCTGAAGCCAGCAGCAGCGAAGCGTTGCAGCTGAGGGAGCAGGTCAGCTGGCAGAGCTAAGGCTGGGAGGAGACTTTCCCACTGCTGCTGGATGTGCAGTGCAGCCCTGAAGTGTCCCAGTGACACGCTGCTGTAGGAAAAGAAAAACAAAGCAGGTTTACAGGAGTGAAAAGAGGTTGTGTACTCACTCATTCCATCATTTGCTACACCAGATTTCAGAGAAATAATGGGAACACTAAAACCCCCAGTGTTTCACATGAGGTAATTTTACATGGCAGGGAAAAGGCATTCAGATTACTCTGTAAAATGAGGTTACTGTTGCGCTTGGTTGGAAAGATTTTAGCTACTAAAACGTTTTGAAGAGCTGAAATAAATGACTGCCCAACAGTTTCTGGGATAAATATAATTGCCATTTATAGCTGGCAAGATTACCCTTTGCTCTTTAAAATTGTGGTTTGTTTAAATGTGTGACAGAGGATATAATTTGGGGTATAATTTTTCTAGGGAAAAGCTTGGAAAGCGAACACAACCTTCTTCCATATATGCATGTGAATATTTGAGACAGATTAAACTCACTTAACTTAAAATCTTTTTTCCTGAACTAGTAATTTCAGGCACCAGTGGAGGAAAATGAGCACTTTCAGGAGCTATTAATCTTCTCCTACTGCAGACAGCGGCTCCTTCCCTGTCTGTGCCCTATTTCTCTGCCAGCTGTTGGGGGATGAGGTGGTTCAGGTGATGCCGTCTGCAGCCGGGTGGGTGAATCTGCTGCATTTGCAGCTTTACAGGCTTAGTGATTTCTGTTCACTCACCTGCAGTCCTGTCACTAGAGTGGAAGAACCAGAAAAGCACACGATGCGCGTCCCTGCTCCACCGCTCACACCGGAGAAGGTGTGGATGCATGGCATGTTGGATGCCCTGGCATGGCTGCACCCCCTCCAGCCAGGAGCCGGGGGGGGGGGGCAATGGCTGTGTCAGACCGGAGCCACAGGCTACGCGTTGCGGGGGTTGTGCTGATGGTTTCTGCTGCAGTTCTCCAGATGTTTACACGATTGCTCGCATCGCTGTAGGTGGGGGAAAGGCTCCATTGCCCGAGAGGTGATGCTTTTTGGGCCACAGACCCTGCAGCCTGTGCTGTCACCATGCTGCCACAGTCTGCCTCGAAGGTCACCCGCGTGCTTTTGGTGAGTCGGTTCATCAGGCAGCATCCGGCAAGTGCCATGACAGAATCAGGTAACGTTGACGAACAGATAGGGCAAGGGGCTGGCATGGAGAACTTGCCTCTCTGTCCTTCTGCATGCCTGGCTTGCTTGGCAGCCAAAATACAAGTTTCCACCGTGGAGACCTCTGACTTGTGTTTGTCTCTGCTTTCAATTTTATGACATTCCTGATCAGCATTTGCCTAACCTAGTTTTAAATCCCCAGAGAGGGATACTCCAGTCCCTCTGGAAGTTGCTTACCTCTGAATTTAACTTCCTAGTGTTTTCCCAGTGTCTGATCCCAGTAATCAATACTGTTCTTTCTTTCTGGCCTCCCCCAGGATCACCCTGCGAATACCCCTGCCTGTTCACAGTAACCTGTCACACATTTGCAGGCTGTTATCACATCTCCTCCTGTCTAGACAACAAATAATTGCAGTATAAAGGAAGGGTTTCCCGGTACCTGAGGTGGAACCGGCAATTCGGACCCCGCAGCACTGGCGGCTGTTCGGTGCTTACTGCTGGTGCACGGCAGCTTTGGGGCAACCGCCGGAACGTGAAGGCGCTGGCAGCCTGGGCTCTGCTGCCGGGAGGGCGGGTTGCGCCTGCAGCCCCTGCCTGGGCTGGAGCTCCTCGCTGGCGTCGCGCTCGGCAGGCTGCATCCACCGTCAAGGCATGGCGGTGGCTCGGTTGTCCCCCCTGTTTGCTGGGTCCCTGGGAGGCAGAGGACAAGGCAGGCTCTTCTCTTCTCTGGTGTCTGCCCTTATGTGTACGGGTTTTGGCAAGAAGAAAACATTTTTAACCTGTAGCTTTAACATTTTTGTAGCGTCCTCCTGAGGCGTGTTATCTCTCACTAGCAGTGGGGAGAGAGACATTTTTTGGGAAGACACCTGAATTTTCAGCTTCCTCTTCAATTAACGAAGAGTACCCCACCTTTTCTTAAAAATACCTTCTGATGTAAAATCTATGAAATCCAAATTCCTCCCCATTTCTAACAGCTGAGAAGTGGAATGGCTCTTCCTTGGTCTGAAAGGCTTTGGGCCAGCTCTGTTCCATAGAAACCACAGTGAGGGAAATGACAAGGAAATTAAAAGCCACACACTGATAAGATGAACTTTCCACGACAGAAAACGGGTGGGTTTTCTCGCAGAGAAGCCCTCCTCAAGACTTGTCCTAGGTCCTGCAAACACCGAGATATTCAGGAGTGTTGGGCCATTCCCACAGAAACCAAGTTTCCTCGGGATGCCCTCAAACACTTCACGCTGTGGTCCATCATACGGCAGGACGATAGCATTAACATGGGAAAGCCCCAGGTCAACCTCTGCAAGGGACGGTGCTCCCTGCTCCCGGGACGGACGGGCACGTCCTGTCCTCCTCCCCAGCATCCCCGGCCGAGGGCTCGGGCTGCTGCAGGAGTGACTGGCGGTGCAGAACCACAAGCTCTGCCTGGGCAAGGCTTATCCCCCCCGCCGTGGCTCCACGTTGAATTCCCTGGGGATATCTTGTCCCTGTTTGCAGGCTCCCTGCCCTTCACACCGCAGGTTTTCTCCTGCCGCAGCAGCGAGGACTGCCCAAGCCCCGATGAGGCACCGGGGTCCGTCCCCCTGGACTGGCATCGACGCCCCAGGGGCACGGGCAGCCCCCAGTCCCGGGGTATTCGTGTCCCCTCCCTGCCCGTCCCAGCGGGCGCTGCAGGGATCTGGCCTCTCTCTGGCACGAGATGATAAATTGGGAATAACTGCAATATTTCAGAAGCAAATACACCTTCCGGAGCAAAAATATTGACAGGGACTTGGGCAGGAGCGAGTGTGATCGCTGTTATTAATGGCATAAGCAGCATCCAAAAACTCCCTGGGTGTTTTCCAGGTAGATAAAATCTGGAGCTCCAGCAGCGAGGGCTCAGCGCACGATGCGCAGGGCAGGGCAGTTTGGCAGAGGGAGACGATCTGTCCTTATATATGACTGCTAAAAATCCAGAGAGGCATCTCTGTTCTGTCTGACTGTATTGGTTACATATTATTCCTGAACCTGAGGCACTACAGCACTGAAACAAAACAACAAATCATCGAATGATGAACATTTCACTGCAGGCCAAGTTATATAGAATTCATACTCCTTTGTTTCATAAAAAAAATACAATTACTTTCAATCATTTTGATTTGGTCCTGGGATGAAAAAAAAAATCATTAATTCATATGGTCCTATGTGTTCAGACCCTTTTTTCTGCTGCGTTGATGGATTTTCAACATGTTGGTTGCAGGCAGATCATCTTTTAATTAATTTTTGCATCCTTTGAACAGACAGAGCTATTGTTTCAGTTCTTTTTTTTTTTTTGACACAATCATGTACTTTAAAAATTATTTTGCAATAACAGTAGATTATAAATTATGCAATTGTGGTGTTTCTGTTTTTCCAGTTGGTGCCAGTTCAGACTCGCACTTCAATCTGGGTAGAAATCTCTGCAGCCTCCTCTGTTTTGCAACGCCATCAAGGCAGCTTTGTGCTCGCAGCCAGTCACCGGCTTCGTCATTTGTAGATCATTGACCATGGCCTGGAGTTGGCCGGACAGAGGAACCCCTCCCACAGAGGCACATGGCAGCAGGAGCAAAACTCAGAGGCTGTTTTGGGAGGTTTCACCCGTGTAACAAGGCAATTTTCGCTCTGTGGGGGATAAAACATTCCTGGGCATGAGAGATGCTCCTCTGGAGCCTGGGAGCCCTGCTTGGGCAGCGCGCTGCGCTGGTCTCCCTCGCAAGTCCTCGCCGCGGTCAGGAGACATAGCGGTGCCCGGGCAGCGACAGCGTAAAAACACTTGCAATGCAAATGACGGAAAGGCAGGAAATATCTTGACTCACCTTGGAGTGCTAACTGCTGTTAATCTTTAATGCGCTAGCAATTTAAACTTCCACAAGTCGAGGGGCTGATGTTCCTTCTGAGATTCGGGAGGGGAAGGATTAATATCACCAGCCCTTGGCAGCACGGATAGGGATTTGCGCTCCCCTGCATCTCTGCACTGATCAGGGCTGAGGTTCCTCGTTCATCTTTGGGGCTGGCCCTCGGTGAGTCATATTTTATATTAAACACCGGTGTTTGGGGCACTGCTTTCTTGTTTGAAAAGAATGAAAGGAAGTAAAGCTGCAGGTGAGAGAAATATATTTCCATATCACTAAGGAGTGGAGGTGTAGAGTCTTGCTGAATTGCTTTTGCAAACCATATGCAATCAGGCACTGGCTGGCATTGGTGCCTGGGAATGTTCCCAGGCTGATTTAATTTACAATTATAGACCTAGCATATCTTTATTCACTTCTGTTGAATTACGTGGTTTTAAAAGTGGAAGAGGCAATTGGATAAATATTTGTGATGAGCTGAAGATCTTTTCTGTACTGACTGATGTTTTCAGTGGAGTTTAGGTTCATAGAGGACAAGAATCCTTCTTAATGGAAACACTTAGAAATGCAAACACGTCTTGCACTCAGATACCTGCAGCTTGCAATACAAATAAAACGCTGCAAGCTGGTTGAAGAACGAAGGTTTATCTTTGGTACAAATTAAACTAATTTTCCTGCATCCCAACCCTGGCCTAGGCTTTTTCTAGAGTATGATACATGGGGATGGGGCTACAATCAGGGGCAAAATGGGGGGAAGCACATAAACCCAGCAGTCCTGCATCGTTCCTTCTCCTCAAAGCCCTTGTCATGGCAAAGGGGCCACAGAGGACTCTGCAAGCTTGGCTTGTTTGCATTATTCAAATCTCCAAAGCACCCTCAGGCTGATCAGCCCGTCATGGGACTGTGCTCCACATTCAGGCTACCCTGGCAATTTGGGAACTGGGAAAACTGCAGGAGGTTGAGCTCAGATGCTGGAAAGGTTCCCGTGTTGGCTGGGCACCCGTGCAGAAGTCTGCTCTTGGGCGATCTCTCCAGAGTATTACCATGACTTGGCTGCCCTGATAGCACTTGTTGCCTTGCATTCTGGGCCAGCATTTCTTTGTCCGAAGATCATGCTGTGTCACAGAATCACAGAATCCCTAAGGTTGGAAAAGACCTGTAAGATCATCAAGTCCAACCATCAACCAACAAACACCACCATGCCCATTAAACCATGTCCCTCATTCCTTGAACACCTCCAGTGATAGTGACTCCACCACTTCCCTGGGCAGTTTATTCCAGTGTCTCACCATTCTCTCAGTAAAGAAAATTTTCCTAATATCCGGTCTTTGCCACTTTTTGCAAAGGAGAGGTAAAGGCATGAGCTAGCATCTCCCTGGGCAGGCGGGGACTCTGCCAGCTGAGAAAGTTGCTCCAGAAAGTCTGGGCATGGGCTGAAAGTCCAGCCTAGCTCTCCCCTTTCCCCCTTGGTGTTTGCCAGTGTTTCGGTCTCTGAAATCCCTATGGGATGGGGGAAGAGGCACAAAAAGCACTTTGCAGTCTTTGCAAATGGGTGAACATGTTTATACGGGTGGAAATACAGGGAGTAACATGTCCAGCAGAAGTTTCAGGGGTCGTCACAACCTTCAGAGGTGATAGTTGAATGTCAACCACATCCAAGCCCCTTATCAGTGTTGATACTAGTACAGTTTTTATTCCTATCTTAATGGTTTGCACAAGGAGGTCTCAGAAATGAACTGGTCACTGATCTGAGCAGAGCAAGACATTGCATTATTTCATCTCCCTGAAGAAACACACAGTCCTAACAAAGACACACGGCTTTCCAGGTGCACACAGATACAAAGGCCACCAACAGTGACAAGTAATTATGACTTTTACAAGCCTTTGTGTGACAGTGGATAAAGCAGAGATAGAAAAGGACCTGTCCTGTTTTGCAGTGTGAATGGAGGGACAGAGATGTTTTTCTCACAGACACAGTTTGTAGGGTTGATAGGAAAGAACGAATAGATTCCTTTGTACAGCAAAACACAGCAAGCCAACCCCTTGGCCTTCAGAAATGTTTCAGGCTGGAAGGCACTTGCAAATAGGACATTGTATGCACCAATTTGTACACATTTGCAGGTGGTCACGGGCTAACACCAGGCTCACCAGGCGTTATTTATCCCTTCTCTTTCTTCAACAGAGCAGAGTCAGGCTGACACAGAGCACTGAAGTACCATGTATGAGCTCAACGAAAGCAGCTTCGATCCCATCACCTTCGTCCTGACAGGCATCCCGGGCATGGAGGAGTCCCAGATCTGGATCTCCGTCCCCTTCTGTCTGATGTACATCACTGCGGTGTTTGGCAACTCTGTCATTCTCTTTGTCATCATCACGGACAGGAGCCTCCACGAGCCCATGTACCTCTTCCTCGCTATGCTGGCTGTTTCTGACCTCATGCTTTCGACCACGACGGTGCCCAAAATGCTGGCGATCTTCTGGTTCAGTGCCAGGGAAATTTCCTTTGATGCCTGCATTACACAGATGTTCTTCACCCATTTCAGCTTCATTGTGGAATCGTCCGTTCTGCTGGCGATGGCATTTGACCGGTACGTGGCCGTCTGTGACCCGCTGCGGTACTCTTCAACCTTAACGCCCTCGGTGATCGGGAAAATAGCCGTGACTGCCATTGTCCGAGGTTTCTGCATCATGTTCCCACCCATCTTCCTCCTGAAGCGGCTGCCGTACTGCGGACACAACGTCATGCCCCACACCTACTGCGAGCACATGGGCATAGCCCGCCTGGCCTGCGCCGACATAAAAGCCAACGTCTGGTACGGGCTGACAACGGCTCTTCTCTCCTCTGGCCTGGATGTCGTGCTCATCGCTGTCTCTTACGCTTTGATCCTCAGGACCGTCTTTCGGCTCCCATCCCCAGAGGCTCGTCTCAAAACACTGAGCACTTGCGGCTCCCACATCTGTGTGATCCTCATGTTCTACGTGCCCGCCTTTTTCTCCTTTCTCACACACCGGTTTGGCCACCACATCCCAAGTCACGTTCACATCCTCCTGGCCAACCTCTACGTTGTGGTCCCACCGATGCTCAACCCCATCGTGTATGGGGTGAGGACAAGGCAGATCCGGGAACGCGTCGTCCGTCTCTTCTGCCCTGTGGGGGAGTGCCCCTGCCCTGTCTGGGGGAGCAGGTGCTGAGTGCTGCCGGAGGGAAGGGGGACGTGGGACAGGATCTGGAAAGCAGCACCAAGCACTGCAGCACTTCTCGCCCTGGAGGAACAGGTTTGCCCAAGAGGTTCAAGAGAAGCTGAGGGTGGTGGGATTTCTGGAAATGTGGGCTTGGGTCATCAGCCCCTTCATTGCTACCGGTTTCTCCTAGAGATGCTTCCCCTGAATGGTCCATCTAGCAGAGACTGGGCAGAGTTCAGCTGAGGAGCATCAAGGCTCTTCCATCTGCTGATTTACCATCACCTACTGCTGCTGATTTTGTTTGCTGTCCTACAGCTCCATTTCTGTTTGTTCCTTCACCTGTTACCTCAGTGCCTTGACCGTGAACACCTCATTGGTCATCAGACCAGAGCGTGGTACACGAACTATAGCTAGATGGGAAAAGTGCTGTTTACCATGGCACAGAGGATGGTCTATCCTCCTGTCTTCATGGGTGTAGCTTGTGTTGCTGAGGGACCCTGGCACCTCTTGATGCTGAAGGTGTTTACATGCTGAAGAGCCCTGTGAGGTTGGGAAAGGCTTTACTGTCCTGTGTTAAAGGGAAACATATCCCTTAAACCATGATGTCCAAAACCGAATTCAAGCCTTTGGAGTGGAGTGTGAAGGGACAATGGTCTCCTACATCCTACACACCCCACAGGGATGTTTTCTGTCTTTGCAAGAACACTGTACTGTTGAGCAGTGCTCAGTGTGAAGTACATTGCACCTCAAGATCCTTTTCTGCCCGTACGGCTGGCTGATTACCCACCACTTTGTTGCTGTACATTTAATTTATCCTTCAACACCAAAATAGCTTTATTGAACTTTTTCTTGTTCCTCTCATCGGTGTATGTAGCAGGTGCATCAATAATACCTTACTCTCCCTGAAGTAGGTGGCAGTCTGCCTCAGGCAACTGTGAAAAGCAGTGCAAACATGAAGAGTGAGCGCTACATATTGGAGGAGCAGCAAGGACAGTTCTGTGCATCTATATACAGTCTGAGTTTAACTTCATCATCAATCCAACCAGCAAGGAGAGCCCTTTTCCTTACCTCTCCCTTCCTCAGCAAAGACAGCAATGCAGGCTGTCAGAGTAAACTCATCTGCTGTCTTTGCTTTGGTGAATCTCACAGAATCACAGAATCACTAAGGTTGGAAAAGACCTGTAAGATCATCAAGTCCAACCATCAACCAACAAACACCACCATGCCCATTAAATCCTGTCCCACATCTCATGAGTGGCAAGGTCAGAAAGAGGGGAGACTCTCATCTCAGTGCAGAGAGCACCAGCACTGCTGAAGTGTCCCAGGTGCACATAAAGACCCATGGGAAGAAGGGAGTGGAGGCAGCCCTGGAGACCTCAGGGGGAAGCTTGCCGGAAAGTCAGGTCTCTGCTGGAAGGTCAGTGTGCTCTACACCGCTTTCAAGGTGGGTTTTTGTTGCATCATTAGAGCGTGGAGGACCGTGGAGATACTGACACCAGCAGCCACAGTCCTGTCATGAGTCTTCTGGTTCCTGCAGCCTGGACTACAGCAGGAATGGGCTGTTCCCACATGGCTGGAGATTCTCAGTCCCATGGAAAAGTCACAGCAGTGTTCCCATCTGCCTAGCGCTCATCACCAGAGCACAAAGGTCCTTTTGCTCTGCATAACATTGCCCAGTGCTCTGCATAGCATTGACTTGGTGGGCAGCACCCGCTCAGATGGGACCAGTCTGTCTTCTCATCCCGACAGCAGCGTCCTGGTGGCCATTCTGGCTCAGCTCTTAAATGCCAAGGCTTCTGTAACCCATTGCAAAAATTGCAATGTGAGTTGCTGTTGGCTCCGAGTTGGCGATGCTCTTGGTGCTTGCTCAGGTCTCCAGAGAACAGGGATGGCTGCAGCAGGTCTCAGGACGTCCTCCAGGGAGGTCGGGCAGCGCGGTCCTGGGAGCGGCTGAGCCTGCTCCCTGCGCAGCCCCGGCTTGACCAACACACAGGGTTGAAGAGGCCCCACTGCTGCCCCTCCACGAGCTCCTCTGGCTGTGGTGGCTCCCAGGGGTTGTCAAGCACTAAACCACCAGTATCCTTCAAAGCTGCGGCAGCAGTTTCCTTTCCACCGTGGGAAGGAACTCTGGGATGAGGAAGAGGAGGGAATGCAGTAGAGCCCCGAGACCTTTCCTTCATGTTCTACTGGGGGGGATGCTGAGACAAATGCTTGCTTCTCCTCTCTGCATCATACCTACTGTCGGCTGCACTTCTCTCTTACACACCACTCTGAGGCATAAGGGTCTGGGCACTTTTTGGTCCCTTCCTGAGCTCAGGGGCTTCCTTGGGTTGGGCCAGTATAACTCTTCCTCATCCAGGCAGCAACCAGAGTCTTTTGACTGCAGCAATTAGACAGCCCTTTCTGAAGGCTCTTGCTCTGCAGTCACAGCAATGTCAGGGGCCGGGATGCTCTGACCCTGTGTCAGCTGTGAGACCTGATGAAAGGTCTGGTATGTTCATGTTGACAGGCACAAGGCGGAGCAGATCATCCAGCCATTTCTGCAGAACATCTTTATTTTCCTTGACCAAGGGGGCGGAGGGCACTTGCCAAGCCCACGACATGACTGACCTGCCTGTGGTGGGGAAGCTGCCACGAAGGCAGCCACTGCCGCACGCCTGGACCTCGGAGGTGCCTCCCTTGGAGGGGCTGGTGACCCTGGAGATGCTGGGGAACGGCTATCCCTAGCTCCAGGCTCCATGAAATGTCGTGCCCTGCATCAGGGCTGGGAGCGAGCAGGTTGCTGAGGGCTCTGGTTGGGGCTGATCAAGCCCAACGTCCCTGATTGAGAGCAGGAGCAATGAGCGCTCTCCGGGACCAAGCTTGTTTACAGCTGAACGACAAGGAGATGACACCAGTAGGTGTCATCCACCGGTAGGCAACCAAAACCCTGCTCTGCTCCAGTCATCCCAGTAATGCTGCTACAACTTCAAAAGAAAAGGGAAAGAAAGAGATTAACGATTCCAGACCAAAAACCTTCCAAAAGTTCTTAACTCTTTCAACATATTTCTTTTTTTCTTCTTTTTTTTTCTGATTTCATCAAAGGTGGGAACCCTGTGGCAGGCACAGGGGAAATGAAAGTCTGTTCATTAAAAGCTGTTTGCTTAACAGTGAAGATAACGGAGCTGGTTACAAAAGCTGCTCATATGGTTGGATTTTTTTTAATGTCCTCAAAACCTTTGTGTTTGTGTTGGCTTTCTTAGCAAAAGAAAGAGTATTTACACAGAGCGGTCCACGTGATTTCTGATAGGAGACGGAGCTGTGAGAAAGAAAATGTGTCAGGAGAGCAAGTCATTATAGGCAGCACATGAAAACATTTAGACTGAAATAGATGCTTTAAGGTCTTTAGGGCATAGAGGACCTGGAGCAGCTGCACAGCAGCTGTCACAAGGGTTACAGCAGATTTGGGGTAGGTGAGATGCGAGACAGCCCGTGACTGCAAGAGACTTGTTTGCAATTCAGAAGATCTCCTCCAGCCCTGCCTTCCTGCCTGAAAACAAGAACTTGTTGACAAAGCAACCCTCTGCTGAAGAGTTTTCTCCTGAAAGCCTTTTGGCCAGCTCTAATAACAATTGAGCTGCCATCAAAATTTGTCAATATTAAAGAACAGTATCGCTTACTGGTGTCTCTGTTACACGCTTTAACTCACACAGTTATTTCTGCCGCCTTCTTCACTTCTTCTCCCCTTCGGCCTCTTCTCAGTCATAAATTAGGCACGTACTTAACTCTGAGCACAACAGCAGTGCAGCTAAAATGAGCGTACGTGCTCAGGGAAGGGTGCTGAGAAGGGACCCTTTTATAAATGCCCAGGAGTCTTGTGCCATCATCATCTTCATTGTGGAGCTAGTGGGAGGTAGGATCTCCCTGAGCAGGTGGTGCACAAATGCAAAACAAAAGACCTCCCTCCAAATTGCTTCCAAACCAAGTATAAATAATGGAAAACGGGTAGGGAATGGCAATAATAGGACAGTGCTGGCCTGCATGCTACGTTACTGCACTCACCCACTGGCACTTTGCTTGGGGTGACGTTACTCCGGTGAGTGGTCCTCAGCATGCAGGGGATCCTCTCTCAGGGGTGATTCCTGCAGGCACCCACATTTTCACCCACATTTTAGCAGCTAGCTTGGCTGGGACGGGCTGTGTGTCATTGTACCAGATGAGTGCATCTCGTGGATCCTTCTGCTTCTCTGGGTTTCCAAGAACAGTTTTATACAACCGAGGAGGCAGTTTTAAACTCACAGCCCTTGCGCTGCTCTGCGCCTTGGATGGATGTGGCGGCCGGGTCAGGGAGCAAACTGCACAGGCAAATGTCCCTGAGTCAATGAATCACTAGCTTAGCAATTAATGTCCAAAGGGGCATGCATAATGGGCTATTAGCCAGCTGATCAGGAAGATTTATATTTCTAATGTGGTTAAAATGTTAGCTTAATAACACACGAGATCTGAAACCAGAACTTCTGCACTTTATATTTAATTTCCCACTCTTGAAAGACCTATTTTTTTTTAGCTCAGTTGATGTCGTAGGCTATTTGTAGGCATGTTTGGATTGCAAGGACACTTTCCTGGGGAGGAGGAAGGGATTTTGACTGAAATTTTTTCACGGCATCCACATAGCGCATGCAAAAAGGAAATGAAATCTCAAACACTTTGGGAGATAAGTGGAAGTCAATGGAGTCACTGTAAGAAACACTCCTCTGTCCTCAGTGAATGTGTGGGCAGGCTTTTCATGCTTATGTGCACTGAGAAGGAGTCAAGCCTGTGCCTGAAGTGGAGATCATGCTTCAGGTTTGTGCTGAGTCAAGCTCTAAGCATATGCTTTAAAGGAAAATGCTCTTCAGCTGTATTTGAATGCTTTGCTGAATAGACAGAGACAAGCATGGCTTTCATCATGAACAAAGCCTTGAGTGTTCCGACTTCAAGTACCACATTTCCATTCGGTTTTATTGCTGTTTATGAACAATGGTGCTTTATTAATTGTTCTTCATCTGCAGAGCTCTGTGGGTAATAAATTAAGTAGCAAAGCTTAATGATTTTACTTCTCACCTCCATCATCATAATGTCTTAGCAAATGTTAATTAATAAAAATCCCCACTACACATACAGGCAGATAATAAATAGCACATCCTTGTAAGCTGTCCTGCCTAAAATGAGATGGTAACTCAGCAGCCAGGACGGAGTTATTGGTTGACTGGTTTGCTCTCATATATTAGAGGTTCCTGCCGGTCCCCAAAGGTCCCTGATAGCTCCCCTGAAGGGTCGTGGCAGTCGGGAAGCTGCTGATTGCAGTTCCCCTGACCCCACTACACAGCCTGCTCAGGGTCTCTGCAGGTTTCTAGAGGAGGAACAGTAGCCTAACAAATCCACTGCTCTCTTCTAAAATCAGAAATGAGGACAAAATCAGCTAAAAGGTTTATAGCAGAAATATCTGATGATCTCTGTCTCAGAGCTCCCAAATTCCTCTCCGTCATGGTTCACAAAAAGGCAAAACAGGTCCCGATCCCAAAGCACTTTCAGTCTAGGGCTAGGACAAGGGTAAAACTCGCACCTGATTGACAGGTCCCTGCTTGACCCAGGCTGGCTCAGGCACAGCTCTGGGAATCCCTTTGGGATCCAGGACGAGGCAATGAATTTTGCAGAATTTACTGTGGTTGGGGTGGTGATGAGTGATGGGGTGGTGAGGATTCACTGAGGTTGCTTCGGGGACAACCTGAAGGTCTGCAGGGCTTGTGCAATCCCCACACAGTTAGCACAGTTGTCAGAAATACCCAGGGAAAATGAACTGGTGGCATCCCTGATGCTCTTCGCCACCAGCATCGGGGTACGAGCACCACCATCCGTGCCCTGCAGTGCCCCAGGGTGCTCTCCGGATGCTGTATAAACGCCCCAGGCTCAGGCTCCATCCGAGATGGATCCCATTGCTGGCACAGGAGGTGGGTGAGTTGGCTGGGTCACAGCACTCTTGTTTCAACTGGGTTTGCTGAGGTAGAGATGGATTAGAGAGATGGGAAGATGGTAGGGGTCCATGCAGGATTTATTGTGTGATACCACTGCCAGAGATACATAAATATTTCCTGGCAGCGGTTCTGGCTGCGTTATCCCAAATGCCTTGCATGAGCATGGTAGGGAGGGCACTGGGCAGTGTGTTTCTCAACGGGATGGAAGTAGCAGGCTCCTCCTGCTCAGTTCTTCTAGACATAGTGGATGTAAAGGGATTTCACTTGGAGCGAGAATGGACTTGTGTTCTTCTAATACTTAAAGTGCACTGGGTGGGAGCTAGGACAGAAGTTTGCCTATACTTTTCCGTATTCTCTAAAACAGTAGTCCCCCCTGCCAGAGAGTTCAGAGGGTTTCATTACTTATTTTGCCCTGGCTCAGTAGCACTCGGCAATCCAGGAGCAGCTCAGAGCCCTGGTTCGTGCTCTATGGACGTAATGCATAAGGTGGCAGCTCCTGACACACAGCTGGTTACTCCTCATGGCACTGTAAATCCCCCTTTAGACCCTGGACATTTTGATAATGCCCTGCTGCTGGTGGCTTTTAGTTTTGTCTCCTGGCATATCTTACAAGAGAATTTCTCCAGATACCTGGGTGATCGGACGCTGCTGTCTGGGGCTCTTACGAAGCAGAGCTTTTGGGATGAAAGGGGCTCTCCCCTGCCTTTCACTCGCCTTGCTCTTGGTGGAGCGAGCTCACGCACAGAGACAGACCTTTTGTAGGGGTTGATATGGGCAGGCAAAGTCCTGAGAAGGACAGGACCGAACCAAGCTCCTTGTGTCCTGATTTCGTAAGTAGCTTTCAAACAGCTCTGAATCACTAAAGCTGGGCGTCCCGGAGCAGGATGAGCACTGCATGTGCCTTCTTTGTGGCAGTCACGGGAGACTAGAGAATTTTCCTTAATATATTTCCAACCCTGGAGATTTCTCAATTGCAGCATAAATGGTGGTCACATCCAAGTGTGTCAACCAGATTTATGCGACCACCGTTCCAAGAGTGAATCCCCTGTATATTTTGCTCTAGTTCCCAGCAGCTGCAGGCAGATGCAGCCAGAAGACTCTCCTTATTTCAAAGACTCAAACAGCAGAAATGACAGTACCTAGCCGAGATGAAGGGACCTGAATAGTGGAGGGGAACACTGATGGAGCAAATTGCCCAATATTTAACATTTCCAGATATAATGTGGTTCGGAAGTTTAAGTGTCTGCGCCATATGCAATGCTAATCATGAGTTCAGCTCCCCTTCGTATCCCAGGTGTAGTTCGGCTGCTCTTAAAGGTGCTGTTGAGGATCTTATGAAACAGAAAACATTAAAGAGGTATATATAACGTGTGTGCCTGTTATGTCAGTATAGAAACGTCTCTGCTTGAGCTGCGTATCATCTCCGTGGGATGGGAACAGACATGGCTGGGGCAGTGATGCTCCCTGCAGGCACTCAGGTCTGGGAGCACCCATTGGGTCTCCTCTCTCCTGATGCCCTCTCAGGAGGCTGCAGGGACACAGAGATGGTGGGAACACTGCTCCTCTGCCCTGCTCGGCTGTTCGCACCAGAGCCAGCTGCATCTGGGCAGCCTGACAGCAGGGAGGTGGCTTGCCAGGCCCCCAGATGATCAGGTCCCCGTGTCCCTCCCCGGCTATGAGCTGCAGGCTTTGCTGCCAACAGCGTGGGTTTGCTTCACTGTTGCTCCTCGGATCTGTGCATTCAGCTGTGCTGTGGGCAAGGACGGGAAGATCTGATGTCTTCTGGCTGAGCTGGGAACTTTGGGGTCAAGGGGGAGTCAGTGGTAAGAGGAGACATCCAGGTCCTGTCTTAGCATCTCTGTCTCTGGACTCCCAGGGGACGCGCAGAGGCAGCCCGGCTTCCAAGCATGAGGAAAACCCCTGCTAGCTAATGTGGATGCAACTGAAGTACAACATGTTTGCACAGAGAAGCAGCCCTGATCCCACACACTGGGTGTAACTGAGCCAAGCCCAGCAGGATGGGGGCCTCCAGCTCCCCAAAACTCCTCTCCTAACATTTCCACATAGGTCTGTCTTGGGGCAGCCAGCTAGGAAGGAAACTGGGAGCAAAACCGGGAGCAAATCTTGATATAACATCAGCTGTGGCAATAAAAAAAAAAAGTTACTTTACCCACCATCAGTACTCCTCTGTCAAGGATCTCAAAGTGTTTTGCAAATGCTCATATTCTCACTAGTAGCACCGGTAAGCTGGTCGTTAGTATATTTTCTCTAGTAGGGCCACATCTACTGAAAAAGGGAAGCGTGACCAGCCCATTGCCTAAGGATGCGGAAGATGGCGTGGGTTGCTAGAGGAATAGAGGCATGGGCAGTGACATAGCGTTTATGTTGGTGAAAGCTGAGATAATGGTTTTGAAGCCTGTGTAGTGGTGCTAGCAAATACAAGAACCATCCCTTTTCTCTCTCTACATCTTGGTTTGAATTTCTAGGCCCCTTCTCCATCCCCTTCTGCACCCAGAACGGGCTAGCTCTAGACTTGGGTGCCAGCTCTATCTCAGAGAAGCCCCAAACCTGCTCGCTGCTAGGAGGTATGTCCACCTGGAAGTGTCTGCTGCTGGCCTGCTGGACTTGGACCTCGGGTGTGGACAAAGCAACCAGCCAGCCTGGTGGGACCTGGTGGCCAGAGCAGGGGTGTAATGCCGGGGTGATCCATAGCGTGGGCCGGTCTTGGAGGCTTTGGGGCTGAGCTGCTGGCCCATGAGCATGGACCACAGGTCTGCGTCCCCCCGTTCCCAATGTCACACCCCAATGAATGGGCAGTTTTACTAGGGGGTGCCTCCTCTCCGTGCTGTTTTCAAGGAAAAGGGACCTGTTTTAGGTCTGTGAAGGGAGGGGATGGCAGAGGTGTCCCCCCAGAGCCTGACTGTGCCCGCAGGGTGGGGATGGAGACTGTCCCTGTCCTCGGCACTTCTCTTCTGCCTCGACATAAGTCACCCACGGCAGTATTTCTGGCGCATGCCTGCTGACTAAGTTTTGCTGAATTTTACAGACACCTCCAGCAACCCCGAAGTCTCCAGTGCACCTCAGACTTCTTTATACTGTGGTGC
Source organism: Gavia stellata (assembly GCF_030936135.1). Lineage (NCBI taxonomy): Eukaryota > Metazoa > Chordata > Aves > Gaviiformes > Gaviidae > Gavia > Gavia stellata. The sequence continues at coordinate 396,462 of NC_082594.1, forward strand.
ACCTTTCAATTCAGATTTTGCCTGTGAATATTTCCATTCACATTTTTCCCATAGCCTTTGGGAACTGGACTCAGGCAAATGGAAATCAGCAGGTCTGGATAATGTGTGCCTGAAGGGTCCAGAAGAGCCGGTGGAGGAGCCACCAGGCCTGCAAGTCTTCCTCAAGTATCCCCAGGCTTGGCAAAACTAGTGAAAAAAAAAAAAAAAAGAAAAAAGAAACCCTTCCTGACATGTGCTAATATTAAAAAGGAGAAATGGCATTATTGGAGAAATTTGAAACTGCTCAGTTTGACATTAGCACCAGACAAAATAATGGAAAAGTGAATATGAGACTTGATCAATAAAGTGTAAAAAGGGCAAGAATGTGATTAATGGCAATCAGTACTTATCTTTGATGTTTAGCTTCCGTAGAATCATGTCATTTCATTTTCTGATGACTTCCACATTTGGGTGATAAAGTTACCTGAAGGCTGCATACAACAGTGAGTATTTTATTTTTTATTTTCACAACATTGTGAACATTATAACAAACAAACAAATAAATAAATAATAAGTAAAGCAGATGTTAATGGAGTTTGGCTAACTGCAAAGTCTTATTTCAGTGACAGCTCCTCACTGAGAGCTAGTTTTCCATATATTTCTGGGGACATTCAGCAGGGATTGATTGGATGCTGAGTCTGATGCTATATATGATTGTTATCAGTTGTGTAGAAGCAAGTATAAAATCGTTGCTAATAAGGTTTTTAGATGATGCAAAGACAGCTAATTTAATAGAGGTGAATGTAAAGTCATACTCCTAAGGAGGAGGGGTACAGGCTGTACCAGAGAGGGGGGCTACAGTCCCAGCAGAGGTGGCTCCAGAGAAGCTCAGGCATCCAAGGGAAGGAGCATTTTGGTGGGGATACTTTGGGTGACGCTTGGCCAATGGGCCAATGTGAGGGTGCCAGTGTGTGCCCGTAGCTGAGCAGGGGTGGCGGTGGGCAATGCAGGTCCATGTTCCCCTTGGCTTGTTCTCAAATACTTCACCCAGTCCTGAGGTCAGCATTTTTGAAAACGTACGGCAAGCTGGGAGGGTCGCTCAGTGCATGCTGCACTCTCTTGGCGGGATGGGGAGGGACCAGGGGAGGCTGGAGTCATGCTGGCTTCCAGGAGAGGTCCTGCTCTTTCCCCTGGCACATGCCAGTGCTGCCCAGTCCCTGTGAAACACCTCTTCCACCGCTGCAATAGTGACGGGGATAAGACGAGGGGGAGAAAATCAGGAGGAACCAGCACTTTGATCCAACTTTGCTCAGCTACAATAATGGCTAAGAGTTGGTTCACTTTCCCCTTTCAAAGAAAATGAAAGGAAAGCATCTTCCAGATTCTTTATGGTGTTATGAAGGGGGTGAAATTGGGTGATCACAGCAGTCCTCAGTGGTGTTAAAGGCTGTGAAAAATAAGCCTTTGGTCCTAGGAACTGCTGGAGGTCACGACAAGCTCCTCTGAGTGTCTGCTGAGCAGATGGGAGGCCATCTGGTGACTTCACGTGAGATGTGGGGTGCTAGCTTGAAACTAAGAAGCACAGTCTTCCCCCAGTGGTGGGATATGAAGCAGTGAATTTCCTTTACCTATTTTAGCATTTCTGTCATAAAATATGCTTCTCCTTGTCTGATGAATCAAGAAGAGCAAAAGCCTGTGTTTTGAGCCATGGCCATCTTTGGATCATGAGCACCATCTGGAGAATTTCCTCTACAAAACTGCAAGAGAGGTGTCTACAACATCTGCCCAATATCACAGCTCTCACTGAACAATGTAAGAGGGTGAAAATAATCAGCTGAAATGAGAAAAAGTGTTAATTTGCTGTTTCTTCACATCAAGACTTACATTCTGAGATGGGGTGGGGATGGACGGAAGCAAAGTGAGCTGTCTCCTGGGTGCGGGTCCCCCGGGGCTCACAGAGAGGCTCTGTAAATAGCCCCATCCCTTGTTGTGAGAGCAGATTCCCTGGTACCTGCATGTCCCTGCCTGAGGGCTGCGGGCAGAAAACCCTCACTCGTGGCTGGGGCAGGAAACTGGTGAGTTGCTTGTGCTGAGTGAGCAAATTCCTGGGCTTTTAGGAAGATATACCTGCGGAAATGTTGAAATTAAAATTACATCTGCTGTGGCAGGCAGGAAGCCTGTGTCACTGCCAAAGGCTCAGCAATGTGCTGCCTGACTTTGTGTCAGAAAGCCGCTGCCTGGTTAGACAGCGTTTGAGCCTGTCCTGGCTTTCCTCCCTGCAGGCGCCCGCGCTTGGCCGGACCTTTGCACTCTCCCAACGCCTATTAGGCAAGAGCTGTCTCGTGCCAGGATCAGACGGGTAGAGGAGGAGGGGGAAACAGGATCTCCCTGTGCAGACTTGGAGGAGGATGCCCTGGTACCACCCTGAGGGCATCCACCTCCCGTCGGTCCGCAGGGAAGGCTGGTCTGCGGTTGTGCAGGGCTGACTGATTTACAGCCCCAGTGCATAAACCGGAACAAGTTGCCCAGAGAGCTTGCGCAGTCTCCATCCTTGGAGGTTTTTGAGACTCAGCTGGATAAAGCCCTTACCTGACCCTGCTTTGTGCAGGAGGTTGGAGCAGAGACCTCCCAAGGTCCTGTCCAGCCTGGATTGCTCCACAGTTCTCCGACTCCCTGAGTGGTTGTTATGGATTAGGTCTTCTGGCAGTGTCAGTGAGCTTGTGAGCACGTGTATTCAAGACCTGTAACACTAAAGTTTGTTTTGTCCTTTCTTTTTAGTCCCTCAGACATGCCTTTCTCGGGGAACCAGTGGGGTGCCCCCCCTCAGCTGTGCTGACCAGCCCCAGAGGCCAGACAGGCTTTTCTTACATGATGTATAAAGCAGGTGAGGAAAACGCTGTCTTCTGTGGGCTGTCACAGTCTTCCCACCCAGACGTCTGTGCTGATGGGAAGAAGAGGGACAAAATGCAGCCTTGTGGTGCAGTCACTATTTGCTGTGCATCGATATGGGGTGGGGAGGGTGGGAGTGGAGGAAATCGTCCCCTTCCCAAAGGTTTCCCCTACGAGCAGGGGAGGGCTCCGGGGCCGGCAGGGAGAGGCAGGAGCAGATGCACTCGGCTTTTGCCCATGCCCTAAATCCAATCTGCTCCAGAGCTGCAGTGTGGCACAGCACCGCCAGCCGAAGTGGTTTGCAAACATCAACGTTTTGATGGTTTGCAAACAAGAAGTTTTGATGTTTGCATTTGCGCAGTGGCTTCCTATACGTGCGCCCACGGGTTAGTTATGGTGTGTGCTGTGCTTAATGCAGGTTAATGTGGAAGGAGACATTTCATCTAAAAGCCTGCTGGAGTGAACCTGCTGGCTAATAAAGACAGGAGAACAATCTCGCCGGTGATCAGTGGCACAGTGTGTGGAAGCTGCGCTGCCCTAGCTGAAGGCAGAAATGGGCAGCAGCAAACCCTCCCGGAGCAGCAGGTAAGTGCAGAGGGAGGGTCGGATCCAGAGGTCTGCTCCGGCAGTTCTTGGCTGTTAGGAGTGCTTTAGTGCAGCCTCTTGAGGGCTGGGGTGTACCCCAGGGGATGCTCTGTCTTGTGCGACACAAGATCAGGGAATAAAGCACATCTGACCAGAGGCATTTTAGAGTAAAGACCTGTAAAAAATACCCACTGCTGGGCTCAGTGGAGGATAAGCTGTTGGCTTTTGGCTTGGCTGACCTAGCTGGGGCTCGTACTAATCCACAGTCTGTTTTAGCCTTAAAACGAATTGCGAGGGAGTGAGGGAGGAGCAGGTTAATGTCAGTCGTGCAGTGCAGTGAGGGGTGGGCTTGCTCACGGTGAGAGTGGTGCTGCTCCTGCCCTCTGGTTTGGGGTCAATGTTTTAAAAGATAGCAAAGAAGTCTGGAGAGGAGGGAGACAGAACAGACGTATTATTCAAGTGCTGGAGAAAATACTTGATCTATAAAGGGTGCAAAACATATTAATTTTTAAAGAGCTGTAGAGGCATCTTCATTGCACGGTGGAAGTCTCAGGAGGAAACATCTGATGCTAAGGATCATTGTAATGCCCTTGAGAAGGATGAATTTGAATGAATGGAAAATGAAGCCAGACATATTCTGATTAGAAATAAAAGCCTTATTTTGAATAATGAGAATAATTAACTGCTGTGAGAAGCTCATGAGAGCAACAGTAGATTTTCCAACAGTGACTATACCCATATATATGTGCTCATGTGGAGAGTGGAAGTTATTGGGTACAAAGCTGTTTCCTCAGTGAGATCTTTGGCTTCCAGAGTGGTGGAGGACTGAGAAGCAGTCCACATGCCTGTTTTGGCCTCCAGCTCCATATATGCGCATGTTTGCAATGTGATAATTTGTGATATTTCTGCGATGCCCCTGCCCATTCTCTTTGGAAGGGCTCTTCTAAGCAAGGATAGATGCTGATGGCACTTTGAGGCCAGAGACATCATCTTCTCTAGTGCATGGTGATGAGACTTGTTGGCAGCCACAGTGCCTGTCCTACCTCTTCCCTATCACCCTGCCCCATCTGTGTTCTCCTTCCCATCTCTCGTGGCAATGCCACTGGAGGGGACCAGGCCCTGCTCCCTCCTCCCCGGATCCTGACCTCCCCCATCTCATGGTCACTGTGACCAAGGCTGCCTCCAACATTCACATCCCTGGTCAGTTCATCCTTGTTTCAAATTATCAGGTCCGGCAGAGCCCCTTTACTTGTTGGCTCCTTCATCACCTGTGCCAGGAAGTTGTCATCAACATATGTATAAATCTCCTCTATTGCTTGAGTCCTGCTGCATTGTCCTTCCAGCAGATACCAGTATCAACTCCGAGCAGTGAGAAATCCTGAAAATCCCACTGGTTGGTGAGAATCTGACTGATGTCCCCAGTGGAGAAGGAGGACCCTTCCTGTTTCTTGTGTCCATGCTCTGAGACTCAACCAACAGAGGAAAGAGTGATCAAACCCACCATCGCTATATTTAGCACTATTTTTCCATCAGTTCTCAGTGAACTGGAGCCAGAGCTGCAGCCAGTGATGATGAGAGGGCTGTGGGGCCACGCAGAGGGACGGGTGCCCTGTGCTCCTGCTGCTGCACCCAGCTGGGAGAGGGGTTGTTGGTTGCAGTGATGGAGGGATGGATCATGGTGGGAGAGAGCAGTCTGGCATTGCTGTACTGGCACGGGTGTGCATGCCAATGTATTTTGTCCAAACAACTAATTGCAGAGGAGCTCTTTCTTTGTTACTGCAGACAAGAGTGCTGGAGCTTTGGAAGTGCTCTTCTCTTGGCATGCTGTCTGGAAACAGAAATCATACCATGTCCTTCAGGGAGTTACTGTGTGGCATGATTAGCAGATACGAAATAAGGACTCTGCGAATGGATCAGAAGATTTTTGATTAAAAGAAGACTTTTGTAATTTAGAAAATTAATATCAACATCAAATAACCTGAAAGCTATGAAAAAAGGCTAAACGAATGAAGCTGTTATGGTGTGCACCTGGATTTTTATATTGGCTCCATGAAAGTTAGTCTTTGAATTTTGCAGATGAAGAGATTGAGAACCAACCTGGGGACTGTGAAATTTTTTTCCAAGCATCACACAAACAAGAAATAAAACATGGGATGCTAAGACAAATTTACCTCCTTTTGGCTTTGTTTTGAAACAAACTTCAGCTTTCTCAGCTGGGTGAAGGAGAGGTTTGTTCGGCTAATGGTGCTGGAGTGTGTTTGCTTGGTGAACATGTCATTAAATGTGGATGCTGTTAAAACGTCCTGGTGCAAAGTGTGTTGAAATTGCACAGCCTGCGTAACCCTTACCCGGGAACATCTGCATCGGAGCAATCTCGGGCATAAAACTAAGAAAAGCTCCCAGCACACTCTGTGGCGGTGGTGTTTCCTGGTTGAAAAGGGGAGAGTGCTCCTGGGTCCGGGATGAAGAAGGGGGATATTTCCTTCTCAGATGGCTGAGATCAGGGGTGTCGGGAAGGCGGCAGGCGCGGAGGCACTGCAAGAGGAGAGAACTGACCCTAGGTGTGGGTGTGCAGGGCTGGCAGCAAAACCACATAAGGACCCAAAGGCTGATGGGGATGGGATGTGAAGCTTCAGGTGCTTTGCCTCTCTGAAGCAAACCTGACAGAAGAAGGGTGTTCACTGAGACAGGGGAGCAAGGTCCGGAGCAGGGAGGATAGGTGCCTGGGAGCTTTGAAATGGGGTTGGCGATGCCAGCCTGCAAGTGGATGGGTGCGGTGCTCTTCTCAAATGGAAATAGTCCTGGAGTCCCCGGAGCCCAGATTTTCCCATGTCATGGTCCGCCCTGTGCCCCAGGGACTAGGTTGGCTAGGGACCATGGAGGCGAGGAAGCCCGAGCTCAGCTCCAAGGGTGGTGCCCCCTCTCCAGGCCATTGCTGCTCATTCTGACATCAGCAGTGATGTCACAGCACAGGGACGTCTGCATGGCAATTCTATGTGGGCAGAAGGCCACAGCAGGACAAGGAACATGGGGGGACTGCTTGGGTGGTGAGCGAACTGAGCAGCTGTGCAACATCTGGCTGGTATGTGCATTCGGTCTGCACTGCGGGGCGAGGCAGTCCATGTCCCTGCGTTACTGCTCCCTCCCGGCAGCTGTCACCGTAGCGGGGGCAACAGCCACCCCCCTGTTTCAGCTGGCAGCCATTGCCCACTGTTGCTTCCCACCTGCCAACACCTCTGCTTTTCAACAGACCAAAGCGCAGTCCAGGTCTCAGAGCCACCATGTCTGAAAGCAAAGGGGCAGCGGAGACTAGTCAACCTGTTGACACCATAGGTTCTTCAAATATCATCAAAGTGACTGTGAAGACCCTCAAGCAGAAGGAGCAGTTTGAGGTTGCTCAGAGCAGCACCATCCAGGAGTTTAAGGAAGAAGTTGCCAAGCGTTTCAAAGCACCCCCTGATCTGCTGGTCCTGATATTTGCTGGGAAAGTCCTCAAGGATCAAGACACTTTGAGCCAGCATGGAGTTCAGAGTGGGGTCAACATCCATGTGGTCATCAGGTCCCAAAAGAGACTGCAGGACAGCCTGGCAGATCAAGGAAGAGCGACCACCCTGATGCAACCTCCCATCCACAGTAATTCCAACTTATTCTACTTGGGAAGCACAGCTGATCCGCAAAACCCATGCTTGATCCATCATAACTTGTCTGAGCTGTTGACCTCCAGCCAGGAAATAGTGGCCCAGACCATGGAGAACCTCTTGTCTAGGATCCTCAGTACAGGCCTGGACCTGAACACCATCAACAACAACGCATTTTTGCTAGGGTTCCTCCTTGGGGTGACAGGTGTACATCTCCTAGGCCTAGACTCAACAGACATGTTGGACTTGGTGAGTAGCATTCAAGAACAAGGTGTGTCTATGCACAGCTTAATAAGCGAGATGGTGCAGAGCACCTTTGTGCAAAACATCCTTGACAATGCCGATCATGTCAGGGATTTCATCATGTCCAACCCTCAGATGCAGCAGCTGGCTGAAGGAAATCCCGAGATCAGTCAGATTCTCACCAATCCACATACTATCAGAGAAATATTAGAGGCCTCCAGAAGTCCTGCCGTAATGCAAGAGATGATAAGGAACCACGACATGGCCATGAACAACCTCGAAAGCATCCCTGGTGGGTACAGAGCTCTGGAGCAGCTGTACAGGGAAATTGAGGAGCCCATCTTGGATGCTGTGCAGGCACAGCTGGGCAACAACCCATTTGCTTCCTCGGACAATAACGCACCCCTGAGTGGAGCCAGGCTACCAGCCCATACCGAAAACCGGAGGCCATTACCCAACCCTTGGGCTCCACGGTCCAACACAGTCAGTGATAATGCAGATGACACTGATGGCCAATTTGCCAGCAGCAGCGCAGGCAACAGCTTTGCCTCGCTGAGTTTGGGTCCTGCAGCAAGCGCAGTGGTACCCAACTCAGGGGAGGTTCAGAACATGGTTCAGCAGCTAACAGGAAACCCAGAACTCATGCACAACCTGGAGAGTGCGTTAACAAACCCCAACAGCCCAGCACAAACGCTGCTGAATAGCACTCATATATCAAGCGATGGAAATTCTCCACCTCAAGATCAATGGGCACAGCAGCTGCCACCGGAGATGGAGAACGCTGAGATTTCGTCCTTGCTGAGAAATCCCAGAGCACTGGAGGCATTGCTACAGATCCAACTGGGATTACAGACCCTCTCAATGGAAGTACCAGATTTTATACTGAGTTTGGAGGACTCACATGTGGAGCTGGATCTGGAAAGCGTGGACGACTCGGCACAAAGCAGTGAGTCAGAGGACGATGCAATTTTGGTGTCAGATGAGGATGAAGCAGAAGGTCGGATGGAGATGGATGAGGAGGCACCTCAGACCAGATTTAAGAGACAAATGGAGCAGCTCAGTGCCATGGGTTTCCAGGACCAAAGTGCAAACTTGCAGGCACTGATTGATGCAGAAGGAGACGTCAGTGCAGCAGCAGAGATACTGGCAAAAGCACCATCGTCAAACAAGACACCATAACTGGTTTGTCCAAATGAACCAGTTATAGTACCTCATTTGTTGCTGGTTGTATTTCAGTCTCATCACACACTAAAAGCAACAGGGTGCATATTAAGACGTTGTGTGCTGTAGCATTTTTCCAGCTTATAAGCATTTATTTCCTCTTGGCTGCAAGGATTTCTTGCATTCAAAAGCAATAGACACGAGGAGCTTTCTGTGTTGTGAAAATGTGAGGGCAGGCCCTACCCGAATGTGGTCCTACCCCTTTACAGAGACCCTGTGATCCAGGTATGCAAGGAAAAAAAACATGCCAAGACACGGCACCAGAGAGGGAAAATTATCTTTTTTTACAGGTTAGGAACTGAGATCCAGAGACGCTGAAGACCAGATGATAAATGAGCTTGGCTCCTGTTTGGACTCCAAACCAAACAGTGGCACAGCTTCTTTTTTTCTGAAATCTGGCCCTACGGAAGAGAGGCAGGGAGTATGTGAGCTATCTAATTCCAGTCACTGCACACATCAGCCTTTCCTCAACTGAACGAATGCTGTTTTGAAAGTCAGTCTGTCATTTCTGCCACTGCTTCTCCTATGGGTGTGAAGTCCGTGAGGGTTATGGTCACCATCAGTGATGGCTGTAAGTCAGATTTTCATCCTGAATATGTTCACAATTGGTTTTTACCCACCTATTGTTGCACAGAAGTTTTTAGTTTCAAGCACCAGTTCAGAGCTTCTCCCATTAGCAAATCCTAAACCCTTCGTGCTTTCGTCAATGTCACACATGGGACTAGGGATTAAGGCATCTTTTCCAGACCCTTCCTCAGGACCAGAGCTGAGTGTCTTGGCAAGTCTTATCTCCTTTGTTTTGCTGTGTGCGAATCTGAGGCTGTGAACGGGGTTGTGCCATATGCAGCCATAACGACCTTCAGAGCCTTGTCTCTGTAACACAAACTGTGACAACTGATTGCGAGCTTTAGGCGTTCAAGGTTTGCTGCTGCAGACCTACCCATAACGTCTCAAAACCACATCCTGGCCAGCCCTGCTGCCGCCGCAGGGGAGATGGAGCAGCTGGGGCTGGCTGTGCTCCTCTGGACCTTCTTCCCTTCTCCCAACCCTGCCAGGTGTGGACAAGGTCAGGATCAGCCCAGACCCCTTTCCTTTGGCCCCTCTGTCCAGTTTTCCACCAGTCCCATCACATCCCTTCCTTCCTGCTCCTCACCCGTCCCCTCTGCGCTGCCACCAAGCTCTGAGTCTCCTTCTTCCTGCTCTGGGTTTCCCACTCATTTCTTCTGCAAGCATTTGTCTCTCCCGGCATCCTTCCCTTACAATATGTCCAGTGAGAGGTTTTCTACCTGTTTCTTTCACCTCCTCCCCCACCTGCCCCATTTATGGTTCTTCAGCCATTCTTCTTATGCCAAATTCAGACTTTTTGTGCCCTAGCTCTCCTTGCTATTTTGCATCTTGTTCCTCCTTTCTCCCCCCACCTTCTTTTTTCACCTTTCTGGAGGTGATTGGAGGATTGGTGCTGGGGCGATGGGCTTGGTGCTCCATAGACCGTGGCTGGAAAATGCCCCTCTCTTGTGGCAGACCCCATGTGTGACTGTGCATGTTCATGGTAGCACTTTGCTTTTCTAGGTCCCTGAAGCAGCGATGCCACTGCAGCATCGATCCATCCATCCTGCAGCGCTCTCGGCCACCTGTACTGGCCCTGAGCTCTGACACAGCCAAGCATCATGTCTTATTTTGTGTAGCAATCCCAAGTACCGGCAGTGCCTGCGATCCTGAACAAGTCTTAGCACGGTGGGACTTCTGTCTTGGGGGTTTTATGCGTGTTGAATGCTGTGCTCCACAATTGCTCTTATGGAATGATTTTTTTCCTGTGTTTCTTCAGATGTCGGTGTGCTGCTGAGCCTGTGACATCCACAGCTGCCTCTGCTCAGAGGCTAATTTGTACTGAAATGTTTCAGCCTGCAGAAGATAATTCCTGCAGACTAATGTGTTTCTAACCCTATGTATGGTGAGATTCCTGAGGGGCTGAAGGGAGGGGTGGCCACCGACTGACCCGGGAACTGGGGCCAGTGTCCAGTCATTCATCCAAGGAGGGTTCCTAAGCCCCAAACTCTTTCTCCCATTCCCTAGAGGAGCACAGCCCACAGATTGCCTCTCTCATTGCTACGGGGAAACTCTTTCAAATCCCTTTTATTGCGTTAATCACCAAGAATGTTATGTATCACGCTCAATAATCTATTCAAAAGAGGGATTGCTATTTATACATACGTGCTAAGATATTTGCAAAAGTAATTGCTTTGAGTTTGTACGTCTGGATGCTTGGCACTTTTGATAAGTCAGATTGCTTTTTTAGGACTCATCATACCTGTTTTTCCAAAGCTTGACTGTGTCTTGCCACAACCTGCAGCTACATCACGTCAGTCCAACCAGGGCCCCAAGGACAGGAGGTACAAAGCAGCGCGGGTATAATTGTGCGCTTGGTGGGAAGGGAGGCAGGGCAGACGCAGAGCCACGCATTAGGGACCTGCCTGTGTGTCTGCAGAGAGCAACACGCTTATAATGCGTGTGGTGCACAGGTGGGGCTGGAGGAGTGGGGGGACGACATCCCAGGGCACGTCTCCTCAGCTGGAGGGCACTTACGGAGCTGCTGAGCAGGGCACAGCGCTTCCTCCGTCCTCTGGGATCCTGCAGAGAAGTACAAGAGCCCCCACCGCTCTGGCTCCGGCACTGCAGCCCCTGCCTGGAGTGCAGCCAGGGACCCGCGTTCCTCTTAAGGTCAGGGATCTGGTGAGCTGTTTGCATTGTGGATTTGGGGCCAGAAGGATCTCTGGGATGTTGACAGTCTGACGGAAAGACGCCAAACTCCTGATCAACAATAATCATGTGAAGAGCCTTCCCTTGCCCACCTGTGAGATCAGCCACTCTCTGACGGAGACGATGTGGTTTTGAGAGCTGGGGTTGTTAAGTTAAAGACGACAGGGCAGCACGAGCAGGCAGGAGTAAACCACACATGGGGGGATGTACAGGAAGGCAGTACCAGCACGGGCTGCCCCGGCCGGTGCCCGCAACTCGCCTGGGTCAGCTGCAGCATCCCACATCTTGCTCCCGCGGGAGAGCTGCGGACGTGCTCAGGCCATGCAAGAGAAATACCTCTATTATTTTCATTCTCTTGTTAGGAGACAATGAATCACCAATGAAACCTTTCTCTCCCACTCTGTTTTTGTTTCCCTAGTCTCTCTCCTGAAGGCTGATTATTTGGGGGAGCAGGCTGCCCGCATGGATGGCAGCGAACGGGGCTCCATTCCCTCACCGTCCACAGCACCGGGAAGCCGTATCCTCGGCCAGAGCCCTTGCGCTGGGTGCCGGGGACGTGCAGGGTAAAACAGAGGTGCTTGCAGCTAAAGCCTTCTGCAGTGATGCCAACAGACTTCTGCAGACCTTTCTGTAATCCTTAGGCAGCTCTGTAGGAATGTGATTTTTTTCTAGGCTATGGTGTTTAGTTTAAATTAGGATTAAAAGATTTTAGGAAAGAAGAATACAAAGGACTGCTGAGGGGTAGCTGTAGGAGATGCATCCTTAGAGCTGTATCTGTATTAATACAGTTTTACAGTGGCGATTAGATTATGGAGGGAGGGGTCTGATGCTGAAAGGCTCCTCTGGTGCGGAGCTCCTGGTTGTACTGAGATTCCCACCTGCAGGTACAGTGGATCCTTGTTTATTTGCAGTTTAACATTTGCATTTTGCAAGAGATGACTACTTTTTGGTATGGCAGCACAGAATATATCAGCACTAATAATATTTTGTCTGTTAATACATCACAGATATTTTTATTTCATGCAATATTTATACTGAATTGTTTTGAATAATTTACAGAATTAGATATTTTTTTGACTAATTTTATTTTTAAAGACAGTCCACTGGCATGTTTTGTTTCTATGGAGCAGGCTTCTTGGACTGCCTCACTGAGTGTGAACAGGGAATCAAATCTGTTGTTTTCTCATACATGGAGTTAATATTTTGGTATGCAGCAACCTCACGGTTTTGTTTTTAAGAACTTGCATCACTTTCTCATCTCAGTTGCATTATGGGTAATTCCTATTTTAAGTTTTGATATGTAAGAGCTGACTGTTATTGCAGGAGCTGCTGAAAAAAAGTCGCATCCCATTCTAGCTTGTGTGAGTCTGGGCCTGATCCAGCCTCCAGTGCTCTTTAGACCTCTCCAGGGCAGCAGTGCATCCCTTTCTTTGACTGGTGGGGGAACTCCATCTCACACAGGTTTTCCCCTGACACAAAGGTCTTTCCAAGTGCCTGGTTAAATTCTGTTTCTGCTAGATTTGCACTGAAAAAGAGGTGCAAAGCAAGTTGAGCTGGGTCCCAGAACCAAAAGGAAAGGGAGAGAGAAGTTTGGAGATAAGGAAGCAACACAGGCAGCCAACTTCAAACCTAGAGCTAATTTTGTTCTCTAACCTAGCGTGAGTCCAGGTACCTTAAAACTCCCAATTATCCCCTCTGCAGTTCCCGATGTCTGAAGACATCTTGTGCATTCCTGCAAACACTTGACCTTTCCTCTCTTGTTGCCCGGCTTCTTTCTTCTACTCTGGACTTACAGAACATCGATTTAGGGTATTTGTGCAATAAGGGTTGATTCTGTCTCCATTCACGCTGGTCTAAGTGGAAGTACTTGGAAGAAAAATACACTTACATCATGTTAAAATCAAGTGAGGAGAGAATTTGGACATTGCCGTTTACACATAATAGGAGTGTAAGGACATGTTGCAATACATTGCAGATCATGTGTCTTTTTAATTTGGGTTCATACCTCTGGCTGTGGCTCTTAGCAGGCCAGAGAAGGTGATACAAGGCATTTGGTAGTGATGGAAGAGCTTAAGCATCTAAAATAATGTTCTGCAGTGTCTTCTGCCTTTGCTTTCAGGTGAAACATGCCACTATTCAACCTTACCAGCTTGAGGCCAGCAACATTCAACCTGGCTGGCATCCCAGGCATGGAGAAGTTGCACATCTGGATCTCGATCCCGTTCTGCTCCATGTATCTGGCGTCCCTGCTAGGAAATGGTGTCCTGTTGTTTGTCATAAGGACAGAACGTAGCCTCCACCAGCCCATGTACCTCTTCCTGTCCATGCTGGCCATCGCTGACCTGATGCTGTCAACCACGACTCTGCCCAAGATGCTGGCTCTGTTCTGGTTCAGCGCTGGGGAGATTTCCTTCAGTGGCTGCCTGACCCAGATGTTCTTCCTGCATTTCAGCTTCTCGGCAGAGTCGGTGATCCTGCTGGCCATGGCATTTGATCGGTTTGTGGCCATCTGTTATCCCCTGCAGTATGCGGCAATGCTGACCCAGTCAGCCGTTGTCAAAACCGGGATGGTGGCTTTGCTGAGAAGTTTCTGCATAATTTTTCCATGTATATTTCTTTTGAAAAGGCTGCCGTTCTGCGGGCACAACGTCATCCCGCACACCTACTGCGAGCACATGGGCATCGCCCGGCTGGCCTGTGCCGACATCTCCATCAATATCTTGTATGGTCTCGCAGTGCCTTTTGCAGCAATAGTGGTAGATGTTGTACTCATTGCTGTCTCCTATGTCTTAATTCTTCTGGCATTATTCAGACTCCCTTCCAGGACTGCCCGTCACAAGGCTTTCAACACCTGTGGCTCTCATATCTGTGTTATATTACTTTTCTATATTCCTGCTTTTTTCACCATTTTAACACACCGCTTTGGTCGGGAAATCCCCCACCACGTCCACATTCTGCTGGCCAACCTGTACGTGCTCTTCCCCCCACTGCTAAACCCCATCGTCTATGGTGTGCGAACACAAGAGATAAGAGAGAAGGTTGTGAAAGTGTTCATCTGCCCCAAGAGTAATTTTCTGCAAGAATAAGAATGAGATGTCACTATCAGAAAGTGATGAACACCTTGGTGGGACTCCAAGCTCCCTACCCTAAATGCCCTCTTTGCACTGTGTCAGACAACATGCCTAAGTCTTCTGCCATCACAGTCAAATACAGAACACCCGACATCCCCGCATCACTTTCCCCAACAGTTTGTGGAAAATGTAAGACAAAGACAAAAGTCAGGATCTCTAATTGGTGTTGGAGGGAGAGTGATCAAAGAAAGGAGAACCTATCCCAGGTATGGCACTTGTGGGAAATCCCCTACAAGGTGGAGGCAGGCTGATTTCACTGTAGTGTGACAATAAATCTACATCTCAGCCGTTTTCTCCGGGGTCAGGTGAAAAGACATGTAATGAACTTGTTCTTCTGAATAACAGGTGTGTAACAGAGTTCATTTTAGGAACTGCTTCTTTATTAAAATTCATAGTATTGAAAAAGTCTCCAAAAGGAATAACACAGAAATAAAAGCAAGTGTTGTACGTTAGCGTGCATGGGGTGTCTTTATTCCTTAACTATATTATTTGACTATACTTTGAGTGAACATGTAGGTGAAAAACTGTTCCTGAAAGAACCTCTGAAAATTTATTTTTTAATAAGAGAGGTTTTAACAGAGGAGGGGGATGCTTCAGAGGCATCAGATCAGGCATCCCAGCTGTACCTTTGGCTCTAGAAGCGTCAGTCTCTGCTCAGGCAAACTCCTCTAGTGCTCTGAGTGTCCTGTCCTCATGGACCCCAAAAAGCTGTCCCCGTGAGAAAGCCGCTGCCTCTGCCTTTTTTAGAGGAGCTGAGAGCTCAGTGATGGGTCAGAGCAAGACAGAGGGATCACAGCTGCAGAGAAAGATAAGCCGCTTCCTTGCACTAGGAAAGTGCAGGAGGGCAATGGTCCTCGGCCCTGGGGCTGAACCTGTGGGACGGTGGCAGCAGCTCCTGTGGGGTTGGAAGACAGAAATGCAGCCAGGCCAGAGGGGAACGGCTTCTCCTTCCCGCCTCTCCCAGGTGTGTGCATGGCCGGAGGCGAATAGCCTGGTGAGGCCACCGAGGTACCAGACACCCTCCCTGTGGCTAAAAATGAGCAGCTTGAAAACGTCGCCCCAGCAGAGGATCCTTTCTGGATATTTGTTGCTAACCAGATGTTTTTGCTGATGCCCAAACCCCACCAGCACCTTGGGGAGCTCAGTGCTGGGCACTCATTTCGGGGTACAGCTGCCAGAGCAGGGAGCCGGTGGAAGTCTCAGTGATGCAGCGAAGTGTCCTGCCTTTGGTGGCATGTGCCGTCACCGCTGGCACTCAGTGTACGCCAACGTCCTGTTTTCAGGTTTAGTGGCATATGTGCTAAAACGGGAACATGACACATGGACCGCATCATGACAAGACACGAAACGTGTGTGCAAAACTGTCGTGGAAAACCTTTGCCTCCTGCAAGCAGGCACCATTCCTCTAGTGAGACATTAGCACTAACCTTCCTAGCAACACCGAACCTCATTTCCCTAAGAAAACAGCGTGTCTGATGGTGTTGTGCCAAATTCTTTGGGGCCAAATCTCACCTTACCTTTTGTTGTCAATCAAACAGCAAACCTTGCTGCCATTAGCTGAGTGAAACCAGTCACCAGGCAAACGCATCCCCATGTCCCTCGCTGTGTCAGAAGCACGTCAGTAGGTGAGTGTGGGCAAAACGCTTTCAACAGGCTCAGGGTCACCCATAGCCACACTGGGATGACTGGGTGTCTGGCAGTGATGCTGCGAAACTGAGTCCTGCAACCAGCAAACAGTGCACTAGCAGCAGCAGCAAAGAAGAGCTACACATACCAATGAGAATGGAGAGGGTAATTTCAAACTATTTGAGAGAATGATGGACATTTATGGGCCACCGATCTTCTATTTCAGGAATGAATAGTGGTGCATTCATAGGTTAGAGAAAACTCTGGTATCTAGAAAGTAGAGGATAACTAAGCATTGAAACAAATTATTGTTATCAAATTATTGTTATCAAATCCTAAAAATATTCTTGCTCCAGAGTGCTTTCCTGGGGTATCTGGCCAAGAGCTTAAAAATCTCTTGGGTGTCACTTTGCAACAGCAGCTGGAGGAATCGGAGCAACGTGTTCCCCAAAGCAGAGCTGCAGACTTGGACAGAGGGTGCAGAGCATCTTGGAGTAGCCTCGTGCAGCTAGTTGTATGACTGATCACATTTACTGTCAGCTCTTTTGTTGCTAAAATGCCCTTTTCATTTGAGTTCCTATATCTAAAAATAGCCAAAAAATATTTAATGCCATTCTAAGGTGGAAAATAATAGTTTTCTTTCAGTAGTTTGACTTAATTTCTTGTTACACATAGATAATGCATGGGATTGTTATTTAATGAAGAAATTATAAGTAAAAAATACGACCCATGCTACTTGTTTAAAGCTGGCTGTCGGGAATCAGAAAGCTGATGCTTGCCGCCAAGTCAGAGGAGGTTCCAGTAGCAGGTGCATGTATAATTTATTGTTATCTCTGTAGCAATGTGTATTTAATTAATCATTACTTTATCATTCATTTGATGGTAACAGCTTAATGTTACAGTAGAAATCATGTCTGTATTGTCCAAACTATGACATAGTCTCCTAACGAGAGACCTAGGGGGTTTGTAGTCTCTACGAACCTGTCAGTTTATGAAGACAGAAGGAAAGAAGTGTTATTTATTCTCATTTTGAGCAGCAAAGTTAGGTTAAGGGATTTCCCTGAGGCATATCAAGCCTCCCTTCAGAAAGCTAAATGGGATTAAGGTCTTTCATGGCAAGGTCTCTTTTTCTAAGCCAGTGCTGCTTGCGCCCCGCCAGTCTCCCTGCCAGCTCTGCTCTTGCCTAACTCAACAGCAAACCTCCCGCCGATGCCTCTGCGCCAGCAAGGTGTGCTACCGCATCGCCCGCGGCATGGCTGCCACGGGCTCAGGGTGCAAAAAAGATGTGTATGCCAAAGTCCTGTTTCCAGGTTTAGCAGCATATGTGCTAAAATGGGAACACAACACCTGGACCGCATCACAGACAGACATGAAATGTGTGTGCAAAACATGTCCTGGAAAACCTTTGCCTCCTGCAAACAAGTGCCATTCCTCTGGTGAGACATTAGCACTAACCTTCCCAGCAGAACCAAACTTCATCTTTCTGAGAAAACAGCCTGTCTGATGGTGCTGTGCCAAATTCTTTGGGGCCAAACCTCACCTTACCTTTTCTTGTCATTCACTATATAATTTTTTCTTTTTTTTATGCAGAAAGTCAAATGAAGAATGCGTGTTTTTAATTTTAACTGCACTTAGCTTGAAACTGATAATGGTTGCAAGTTTAAATACCCATAAAGAATATGTTTGCCTGAAGAAGCAGTCTCATTCAAGCATTGCAACATGAATAATTTTGCCGTTCCTAGTCTTCTACTAATACACAGGGCTGATTGCACAAAGTGTGCTGCAAATCAGAAATGTGAAAGGGCAGAATCAGGCTAGTTCAAAAGGGAATCTGACAGCCTGGGGCTAAGGCTGCTGTCTCCATGGCTTGCAAGGGATGCTGCTTGAGCATCTTGCACTGTTTTGGAACCACGGAAATATTTCAGGCCATCTTTCAGCCCTTACTGCCACTGGTTAATTTGAAATAGGGAGGAGAACAATGATGTGTGACTCCCTGACCATCCCCATCTCCTCAGTGGGGTTTGGGTGGAGAGAGGCTACTCGGAGCTGTTTGTGACTGCCACTAGCAAGACTTCTAAGGAAAGCTTGATTAGAAACATGCCAGGTTTCAGTTTTGACAGGTGAGGCCACGTTGCCCTTCTGGATATCTTTAGGATTTATATCGTGGTGTAACGCCACCCCCCTGGCTGACCTAAATAACTGGAAGTTGCTCAAGAAACTGCAGTTAGGGGTAGGAAGGGGAAAAGGAGGCGAAATATAAAACACCTATAGGATTCAGATGTGGTCTTGAAGTACATGGGCATGGGCAGGAGGCTGAGGATGGGAACATGGGGTGGTGAGAGCGCTGTCTTCAGAAACAGTTCTTAGATCCTCTGAAGGTGTTTGTGCAGGCCAGCATGGTGATACCTGCAAGGTTGTCCTATGAGTGGTGGATCACACACAACCTGCAGGACTGCATCCACTCCAGCTTCAGGTCAGGAGCAGAAACCCCGAGAATGGATAATCCCATTTTGGTTCTCTCTGGCATGGCCAGGATGGGACATAGCTCACGTGTGGATTGAAAGCCATGGCCAGCGGTGCCTGAGCATCTGTCACAACCTAAAGGGTCATGCTCACATCAGCAGCATTAGGAGTGACACAGGAGGAATGCTGGTCCTGGAGAGAGAAAGGGCTGGACAACATCTCCCCAGAGCTGAACTGAGCCTTCCATTAGCAGCTTGACAGGCACCAGACCTTATCGCGGCTTTAGAGGTGTTGCATTGTTGCAGAAGGTCTAGACAGAGTGTCGGCAAATACCAACGCCATCCTGAGTATTTATTTGATTTGCAGATCACACACTTGGAGTGTTTTCTTCCATTGTTCTTGCCAATGAGTTTTTTTATAGTTAGTTTCTGCTAATACTGGTTTCCTATCAATAAAGGCATGACATTAATTGCTCCTACAGAATAAACCAAAGCTTTCTCCTGTATTTGAGAATACTGATGTTAATTTTGTGCTAGCACTTGTGGTGCATAAACTATTGTTCTGAATTTTAGCAGTAGAAAGACAGCTGTGGATGATTTAGTTTTGCTTCACAGTTATGGTACCTCCCAGAACTTCCATCAACTCCTTCAGTTTAACTTGTGTCTTGGCCATCCTTTCTTAGTAATACTTGGAGGTTGCTTCATTATGCTCAAGTTCCCTACATAGTTCGTCTCTCCAAAAGGCCCTTTTGTGTCTGCTTCTTGAGTTTTGGAGTAAGCAGATGTTACTTCAACCTTGATGGGACCTAGTGGCACACTTTAATTCTTAATTTTACTCGTGTTATTCACATTGTTACCTATATATATTTTTTGTATAAAACTATTCATGAGCAATTTACTGTAATGTTAACACTTTCAGCCAGCTCTTCCCTGTTGCTGGGGTTGGGACCAGGAAGACCAGTGATGGAGAGGATCCTTCCCCTCTGCTCAGCACTGGTGAGGCTACACCTGGAGTGCTGTTTCCACTTCTGGGCTTCCCAGTACAAGCGAGATATGGACATACTGGACTGAGTCCAGCAAAGGGCCACCAAGGTAACACCTATGAGAGGCTGAGAGAGCTGGGACTGTTCAGCCTGGAGAGGATAAGGCTCAGGGGTATCTTATCTATGTGTATAAATATCAGGTAGGAGAGAATGAAGATGAGGGCACCAGACTCTTTTCAGTGGTGTCCAATGATACAACAGGAGGTAATGGGCACAAGCTGAAATACAGAAAAGTCCTTTTAAACACAAGTAAACACCTTTTTACTGTGGGGGATGTCAAGCACTGGCACAGGTTGCCGGGGAGGTTGTGGAGTCTCCATCCTTGGACCTATTCAAAAGCTGTCTGGATGTGGTCCTGGTCAACTGCTCTGGGTGGCCCTACTTGAGCAGGGAGTTGGCCCAGATGACCTCAAGAGGCCCCTGCCAGCCTCAACCAGTCTGAAGCTGTGATGCACTTGCCTCTGACACCCACAGAGTGGATCAGACAATGGGCAGTCAGTGGCCATATACAAAATAGAAAAGACCAAAACCACAGCTAATGTTGATTGACTTAGATCCTCAAAAGTCTCTGAAGGCACCTCAGGTCTTGGCTTTTGAAGAAAGATATCTAAAGAGCCTTCAAAGTGCACCTGGTCTGCTGCCTAGGTCTTGTTTCACAACGCAGAAATGCTTTTTTGTCTGAAAATATTCTACAACTCAAGGAATAGTCAGTGCTAAACAAGTGGTTGAGAAACCATCTAAATCCAGCAGCTGCTCTGCCTTAGACCTGGTCTGTTGTAATGAAAACTACCCCCAAACTCTTGTTTTAGTACTTAATATCTTTCTTTTCTGTTGGTGCAGATCTTGACTTTCCTTGTCTTGCTACGTATCCCAGATTTCAGCAAATAATTAAAAAAGAAACTGTCTCAGTTCCAAAACCAATCAAGTCTCACTTGGCTCCTAACCTTGCAAGATTGCTGTGAAGATGATCCAGCACGGTCACAAAAGCTGCCAGGGAGAAAGAAACTAGTGCTACAACACTCAGCAAACGGCACATTTACAGCATTGTCACGGTTCCCCCCGTAAGATAGAGATGACGCTTTTTTTTTTTTTGCCAGGAATCACTGATTCTATATAGTTTTGAGGTAAAAAACAAATCTAAGTTTGGCTTTGGTTTCCAGTGTTTGAGTTGCATTAGGTCAAGCTACTAATTTGGGTTTAATTTATACTGAAAATTCTGCATGTTGGCCATCTTCATAAAAAACACGATAATCTCTTTGCATGTATGTGTCACATCTGGGCTGATATTTTGCAGTAGGTTTGTTTTAGGAATGTGTGTCCCGTCCTGAACATTGCTCCTTTACAGAATAATAAAGGATCCATTTTCCTGGATGGCTGGAGGCTTGAATAAACAACACTTCGCGGATCAATAAAACCCTTTAAATTCAGCTGGTGAACCTGTGGCAGTCTAATTGCCAGCAGATACAGCCGTGTCACTGACCAAACAGCCTCTGCAGAAATGTTCAGGAGAAATGGTTTCCTGCGTTTTCCGAGTGAGTGGAGTATGTGGATGGCCTGGCAGGGTCTCACCAGTGGGATCCCACTGAGCCTGGACTTATGGAGCAACTGTATGAAACATCACTGGGGTCCTTGGGTCACCAGCACTGCTTCAGCAGATTAATGCAAATCCACTTCCATCTCAACTCTACGAGTGGTTTGAATCAATAGAGGTCAAAACTCAGGTGAAATCAAACCCTGGGCCTTAATTTGCAATGCTATTGACACCTCGAGAAATGCCAGTCCTGGCTCCCTCAGCGAGGTGCGTAGCTCTGTGCGTGGGAAAGCAATTTTGCTCACCCAGACAGCTGCTAAATTGGAATAGTTCCTGAGCCAATGCTAAGATAAATTATGCCCTATTTCTACTTAGTCCATAATTACTTGAATTACTGAAGCTGGTGAGGGGTCTGGAGCACAAGTCTTATGAGGAGCGGCTGAGGGAACTGGGGTTGTTCCATCTGGAGAAGAGGAGGCTGAGGGGAGACCTTATCGCTCCCTACAACTACCTGAAAGGGGGTTGTGATGAGGTGGGTGTTGGTCTCTTCTCCCAAGTGACTAGTGACAGGACTAGAGGAAATGGCCTCACGTTGCACCAGGGGAGGTTCAGGCTGGATATTAGGAAAAAATTCTTTCCTGAGAGAGTGGTGAAGCACTGGAAGAGGCTGCCCAGGGAGGTGGTGGAGTCACCATCCCTGGAGATGTTCAAGGAACGTGTGGATGTGGCATTGCAGGACATGGTTTAGTGGGCATGGTGGTGTTGGTTGATGGTTGGACTTGATGATCTTACAGGTCTTTTTCAACCAGGATGTAAAAAATTGTGCAAATTGCCAAATGCAAAAGCAACTGCTGCCTTCCTTGCTCATTGTGAAGACTAGATTAGATACCATAGATCATGGACATAAGACCCAAACACTCCACAAATGGTACTGATAAAGAGCATGGTTGTGCACACTGTGCAGCAGTTTACTTCTCTGAAGTCTCTAGGAATTGTACAAAGTTGATCCAAGTATCCTTCGAAGTATATTAAGTGGTCAAGGAAAGAACACTGAAATCACCTACTACAGACTGCCTTAAGTTCTCTTGTCAACATTGTTTATGATGCTGCAATTTCTTATCATTGCAAGTTAAATCAAATATTTTGGGATACTTTAAATGTTTCCAGCATTCTTGTTTTCAGAAAAAGAAGTTCAAACAATCTTTGTGTTAAACTCTTTCAATTTATATTTTGTCAAACAGTAAAATTATGCTCCTTGAAATGAAAAGCCAATTTTTCCTTCAGATCTGCTATCTAACAGGCAATGCAACAATATTTTTCATTTTGTCTTCTTTTCTCTTTTTTAACACCTTTTATGTGTTGTATGATTAACACACTTCACAAACCGTGTAAAGGAAAGACATAAAAGCTGGCATCACAGAGTCAACATCTTGGGCAATAAAATGTGAAATTTTTCCACTGAGGAGAAAACGGTGTGCAACAGGTATCAATTTCCTGGGTAGTATGCCACTCTGAATTTTTCAGTGCAGTCTTTCAGGTAATGTAACAAAAATAAATAAACAAATAGGTTCTGGCTCTAGAAATCATACAGGAAATATTGGTTAATAACTTACCACCCACATTCATCCTCTCCTGTCATATTCTCATTGTGTTTACATTGATTTGATGTACAAGGCAGCTGTAGTATTTCACATCTCCCAGTATTCAATAGTATAAAGTAGTGATAAAATACACATTGAAACCAAATGATCTCTGCACTATAGAAAGAAATACAAATAATGCTGCTGTCTAATGGCTGAGTCTAAAGACCAAGAGAAGTTTGCAGTCTGGTTTGCAGCCATGTGCCTCCTGCCCCTTCCATGGCTGTCCAGACAAGTTCAGGACAGCACAACAGGTTTTATTTCTTTGAAGGTGAACTCTGCATGAAGATGTATAGATCCTATCTGCTCACCACTTACCCAGCCAGACAGGAGCAGTACAAAACTATTGATTGAGCAGACTGTTATGAACGAGAATTACAAACTCTCTCTCCTCTGTTGGTTAGAGACAGCTTCCCAGGGGAGTAGTAGGGCCAAAAATCCCAATTGTTCAAGGTGGCATTCTATCTCGTTATAAGAAGGCCTATGGTCTGTGGTTCTCTGTGACAGAAAGGGTCTAGGCTGAATTACTTGAATCCTTCCAAACTTGCACTCCTAAATCTCAGGCAGTTTAGGTCTGCTGCCTGGAGATCGTTCCGAGGATGTCCTTTC
Organism: Gavia stellata; assembly: GCF_030936135.1. Classification (NCBI taxonomy): domain Eukaryota; kingdom Metazoa; phylum Chordata; class Aves; order Gaviiformes; family Gaviidae; genus Gavia; species Gavia stellata. The sequence continues at coordinate 419,816 of NC_082594.1, forward strand.
AAATGTCTTTGTTGTTCACACTGTAAACGAGGGAGTTGAGAATAGGAGGCACAGAGAGGTAAATACTGGACATCAGAAGAAGAGGAAGGTCCTCCCCAAACCAGTGTATGGTGGAGACAGCCACCGTTGGGACGCAGAATATTAGAACAGCAGAGACGTGGGAGACACAGGTCCACAGGGCTTTGAGACGCTGCCCTTGAGATGTGGTACTGATGATGGTTGTCCAAATCATAACATAGAGATGACAATGAGCAATGAGTCTATTCCAAAGAATAGGGTAACAGCACACAGACCAATCAAAACATGGAGAGAAATGTCTGCACGTGGTTGCTTCATTATGTCTGTGTGCAGACAGTAAGGATGAGAGAGGACTTTGGCACAGCAGAAAGGCAAGCGCTTAGGAAGAAAAGCCAAGGGCAATATCACACCAAAGCCTCTCACTGCGGCAGCCAGCCTGATGCCCAGGATCCTGGTGCCGGCAAGGGCGGCCGTGCAGTGGGTTACAGATGGCAATGAAGCAATGGAAGGACATGGTCAGCATCAGCCCTGACTTAAGGAGATGGAGTGGATGAAAAACATCTGGGCTGAACAGGCGCTGAAGCCAACTCCTCGGGAGTCAAAACAGAAGGTGGTGAGCACTGTGAGCAGCATGGAGAGTGAGACCTCAAGGTCGTTGAGGGACATCATGCAAAGGAAGAAGTACATAAGTTGATGGAGATGTTGGTCTTCTAGTAAGATGCAGAGAGTGGTGCAGTTCCCTAAAATGGAGATGGTGTAGAGGGTGCAGACAAGGAGACCAAGCCAGATGTGGACAGCCTCCAGGTCAAGGATGACTGAGGGATGCAGCAGACTGGATGATGGGGACGTTGAGGGCTGTCATCGCAAGCAGCGGCTGAGCTGGTTGCACAAGATCTCCCCACAACAACAAGCTATGGGTGTGAGTGCTGGTGTGATGGGATTAAAAGGAAAGCCATCATGAGTTGAAGACCTGCACTCAGAGGGTGTCCCTGCAGCAGGAGGGAGTTGTTCCCAGGAAGATCTTCTCCAGGAGGCTGGAGGGGCACGTCCCAAGACCCTGGGGGGTCTGGTTAGCAGATGAAGCATCTTCCAGCCCTTTCACTCTACGACTTTTACAATCGCCCAGTACCTCTGTGTTTACAGCAGACCTGTCCCAGGGAATACAAGTGCATCGGAGGTGTTGGGGGTTGCTGAGCCAATCCAGTCCCAACATTGAACCTGCTTCTGAGATGTCTGTCACATAGAGTGTTTGTCTCCCGAAACGCTGTTAAAGAAACACAGCAGTCATTAACATGGGCTTTCTTCCTCGTGGAGCCAGTGCGTGCTCTAGTTTTACACAGAAATGAAGGAAAATGCCTCTGCTCTCAGACACAGGCAGGCTGAAAGCCAGGCTGACCCGGGAACACGGCGTGTCAGTCCTTTGGACCTGCAGAGGCTACAGCCGCGTGTCCTTGTGGGCAGAGTGTGCCCCAAGTTTTCCAGCATGCAGCAAGGGATGGTGAGGACATCACATGCACGCGTATGTGTGTGCGCGCGTGCGTGTGTGCATGCTGTGGAAGCCAGATGAGCTGGCTGAGGTGTACTCCCTGCCACAGTGATACCTGAATTAGCTCTCTTGGGTATCACTAGCAGCTGCAGCAGCAGCAGACCCGTCTCGCCAAGCAGTGCACATGCATCCCCTGAATTACCAAGCCAGGACTAGTCCCCTCTTATTCCCCAAATAAGACATGAGCCTTGTGCCTTACCATGCACCCTTTTAAAAGAGGACCCAGGGCCTCTGCTCCCACCCTCCTGCTGCACCAAATGTCCCTGCCCTCCTCCCGCAGCGCGAGCCCCAGCTCCGTCTGTGCTTCACCTGGATCCTTCTCTGCACCCTGCGGTCTCCAGACCCAGGGTTGTGCCCTGGAGCAGCTCCTGTCCCTCAGGGAAGCAGGGACTCCAATCTTCCCTGCTCCCACCAGGCACACTACCATCCCATGGGAAGGATCCACTTACCACCCATCACTCACCTTCACAGAATCAGAATCACAGAATCAGTACGGTTGGAAAAGACCTGTAAGATCATCGAGTCCAACCTGGAAAAAAAAAAAAAACAAAACAAAAAAAACCCCACACCCACAAAAAGAAAAACCACAAAACCCACGCCACACAACAACAACAGCAAGCCACAACCCACCCAACACCACACAGCACCATGTCCATCAAGCTACATCCCACAATGCCACATCCACACACCTTCCTTTGGTTCAGCAGTCACCTAGCCTGAAAGAAAAGAGGAAGAAAGATAATGAGCTATCCTGAACCTTCCTCATCCTGGAAGAGTCTGGTGACCATGCAAAGAGCCCAGCAGTGTAGGTCTCAAGAGCAGGGAGGGGAAAAGACACTGGAGCATAACCTGACTTCTAGTGCCTGGGACGAGGAAGCTTTGTACTGCGCAGACTGTGCCTCATCTACAAACTGACCTCTGGTTTTTAGTCTAAAAGGACTAGAGAGGTTTGCTGGCTTTGCAAGGCTGCACTGCCTTTTCCCAGGATGGTTTACCTGGCAGACATTAAAAAGCTGAGAAGAGGGGACGACAGGCAGTTTTAAACAAACCCTCCCAGAGAAGTGAAGGCAAGGCACCCACCTGCAGTCTGACCTGGGAAAAAGTTTCCTGATGAAAGGTAAATCCTTTTTTTCGCGTCCTGATTATGAGCTTTAAGAACAAAGCAAAACCATCTTCCAGCTGAAGTGCTCCTTACTCCTGTTGAAAGCCAGAATTAGAAGTGTCAATAAACCAAGCCCCTTATCTCACCTACCAAGGTGATTTGGCTGTTGCAGTCATTACGCAAGAAATAAACCTGAGCGAACAGCTGACCTGGCCTCTCAGACATCATCTTTCAGCTTGGTGACTCTCACATTCGTAACATCCTTGAAACAACACCTTGGGGATTGGAGTCCAATGGGAACTTCGGGAGAGCCTGGTGCTTCCACATGTAAAATCCCCACCATGAATCTAGTCCTAGAGCAAGTGTTAACCCTTTCTGGGTCCTTTCCCTTGGGTACCTATCATTTTGTAAGCCTGGACTCTAGGCTTACCCTATAGACATGAGGTTGTCTGTATCTGTTATCTTGGTGTATTCTGACTTTATTTCCAGCGATATTATGCGTGGGGAAACTGAAGATACATGAGCATACAGTAGTTATATGTTTGAACTTAGCAACCCCTGCGTCAGGCAATGCACAGAAGGTACAGAATTAATTTCATGAAGCTCCGGATTTTGTTATTATTGCTGGGTTTTAATGTTCTCTGTGGTCATATAATGGCCTAAATGTTCAAATGTGATTAGAAATATTTGCTACCTCATTGTTTTGGTACTCGGCTTGAAAATTCTTCATGTATGTTGGTTTTCAAAAAAGCACTTGGGTCTGTCTTCAGCATTGTATCACAGAGCAATGTTTCAGTTTGAGTACTGTAACGTTAATCCACCCTAAATCACCAGGAACTTCTGCACTTGGAAGATACAGCTCGTCTGTTCTTCAGCCAAGGTACCTAGAAAAGAAGATGCTCTTCAGATTGAGGCAGATTGCTGTCATTCTCACACACAGCTCCATCCCTCCAAGGTGCAGCTTGGCAGGCTGGACGATTCTGACGCTAAGGGCTGTCACGACAAGCAGTGGTTGCACAAGCTGCTCCGTGAAAACAAAACACATACGCAGGTCAACCTGTCATTAGAAAAGGGGGAAGATGTGTAAAATCACAGAACCTCAGTCAGAAACGCACAGAGCAAAAAGGGCAAGTGCTCCTGGGGAACAGATTCAAATGGGATGGATCAGCCTCCAGCCACTTCTTCAGGCTGTGAGCTCAGGTCTCTGGGCTCGTTCCCAAAGGAGATCCCCAACAAATGGATGGGTAGAGTGGGTGCAGCCCACAAACCTTTAACTATTCTGCTTTTTTCTTTTTTCCTGGAGGTTTGAGCTACCACCTTCAGCTCAAGGATGTCTTAGTCTAACTGAGAAAGCTTAAATCACGACCACTCGAGAGGACTGCACTTTGCCTGTAGAAGGGAAGCAGACAGACGTCTTCTATTAATTTCAGTGTCAGCTTAGTTGAAATGGATGCAAGAACTAGAGAACGGCTTGCAGTATTCTTTCAGAGGTTTCCCCTTTGTGTATGAAGCTTGCCAATTAGCAGTGTTGTGGCTTTCACATTTTAGACAGAGATTTTCAGGGGACTTTAGGTACCAAGCCTTTCATTCCACTGGCTGCTAGGCAATAGACCTTATTAAACCTCCCCGCGCAAGTAGAGAGCAAATATACGTTGAAATAGAGCCTGTTGCATTCCTTTTAGGCAACATCATGACAGCAATAAATAATGGTCTTATGCTAATGAATAATTTCTTCCAGAATTAAAATTTGCTCATTTTTTGATTCTGTATCAAGTGTGACTATCATTGTGACTAAGGCATATATGCATGTCCGTGTGCCTAAGAGACGCCTGAAATAACATGGTCCTTACAGAGGAGCTGCTGGACTCACACCCAGTCTCAGCATCTCCCCACCCTGGGGCACGCTAAGACTCGCAGGATTTGATGTTGCTTCAGTTCAGAGTGACTTCATTACCTGGACATATGACGTGTGGAGAGAGATGTGGGCTCAGGAGGTGGGTTGCTTAAAGTACTTAGGCACTCACCTAACTCTGGCGGGGCATTTATGAGCCACTGCGTCAGGTCTGGGCACCTAGCGCTTCGTGGTTGAGCCCTGTCTAAACAGTGAGAAATTGCACCTGGAAATTCTCAACTGCATTCCATGAGGTTCACGAAAAAAATGCAGATTCCTGCCCCTGTGATGGAACGTCCCCTGCATTGGTGCTGACTGACTGCCCAGCTGGAGAGCAGCTCTTCAGAAAGGGCCCGGTGGACAGCAGGTCGGACATGAGTCCTTGGCGTGCCCTTGCAGCAATGAAGACCAACTGCGGACTGGACTGCATTTGTGAGAGAGCAACCTCCAGGTCAAGGGAAGAGATTTTTCCCTTTAATCAGCATGTGTGTGACTGCATCTGGATTACTTTGGCCAGTTGTGGATCCTTCCATACAGGCAAAATTAATGATATATGGGAGCAAGTCCAGGTGAGAGCACTAAGACGGTCAGGTGGCTGGAGCTCACAACATACAAGGAGAGGTTGAAGCAACTGGGGTTTTTTAACCAGAAGAAAAGAAGGCAAAAGAGGTTTCTAATTAAAGTCTTCTGATACCTGAAAGAGATTACAGATAAAATGGAGTCAGACTCATCAGAGGTGAAAAGACAAGAGGGTGAGTACAAAAGTTGCAATGGGGAAAAATCGGCTGGACAATAGAGGAACAATTCTTCCTCATGGGGGTGGGAGATCAGTTCAAAATTTTAAAATTGGAAATTTTAGAAACTCCATGGGACAAGGGTCAGAGAAACCTGATCTAAGCAGACATGAAGGCTCTTAGCCAGTTAACTGAACTGTATACATTCATTTTGCGCTGGCACATTTAACGTGCTGGGGGAAAATAAACGAAGGCAGACAGTTCTCCAACAAAATGTGTATGGAGTCAACCCCCTGCCCAGACCCTCACAAATGTGCCCCCGCATAATGCCACAGACATCAGGGAATCTACACTTCAGAGGACCCACAGTAACACCATCCCAATTCCCAGCTGTATTAATGAGTATGCGTAGCTTTCCAAAAGAAACTCTTCTATCAGATTACAAGTCTAAGATAAATTTGTGCTGTTAAATACTTCAGGTGCAGGATGCTGGATGTACCCAGTGCTCATTCTTCAGACTGGAAGCATGTTTACTCTTAAGGACATTATAGGTTTCAACTATAAAAACTTGTTTCCCATTTTAACTTTCTATCCTTGACAATCATGACTGGTAACTGCTTCAGTACATTCTTTCTCATATATCTGCCACTGTTGGGAGTTCTCAGAGGCACTTAATCTCTCAAGTGACCGATTTTCTCGCTTAAAGGGTACAAAGGTATTAGATATGTCATTAAAATAGTTTAAGAGCAGGAACACATGTGCCTCATAGATTTTGTTAGCTAGGGCATTCTTTGGAGACTCAGCCACCCAAGGTCTGCCGCACAGTATTTCTTCTTGCTAAAGTGCGTATCAGACACATGGAGGTAGAAGCGATGGATAGTGTCCTCTTTACATAGGGAGAGTGAGCGCACATCTGCATGGCTTTATAACATGGCAATCATAGCTTCATGATTTAAGAATATTTACGGTGTACCATTAAAGCAAGCCATTTAGCAACCATTCTGTTTGGAAGTGTTGGTCAGATGCTGACAAGGTGGTACCAGGATGCCTGATCCATTCACCCAGGTATTCTCCATCAGCCAGGGAAAGTAGACTGCCTCCCCTAGTCCTCCTGAGCACAGGAACAGCTTTGGCTCTTGTGGCATGGGTTTTGGATTTTGGTTCTGCTCCAGATATAGAGGTCAAGTGCAGAGTGGCCCGGCTGTTACTCTGGACAGACACAAACCCAAATTGGTGATGGCCAGCATGGAGAGGAATTGGTACCTGGCCTCATGGAGGCTCGGATCGGTCCTGATGACAAAGAGGATTGTTCCCTGCGAGGGATGCAATGTAAATGCAAGTGAAAGGGGTGTAGAGCCAGACGTGGGAAACCTCCATCCCCGGGATGTCTGCCAGGATGAACGTGTAACGGGCGGAGTTGGAGCTGTTGACAACTACATGATGGACCAGGGAGCATCTACACTGAAATAAAAAAACCTCAACAAATAAGTGTAGTGCCCACAAACCAGAAAACAGACATATGTATATTTATATATGCAGATGATACAAATTTCATAAATTACCCAGGTTCATAGCAGTGTTTAATGAATGTGCTGCTGATTATTTTTCCTTTTTCATTTATGACTATGGGATAAAATTTTCATGAATGAGATAAAAATTTAGACAAAAGCATCAAGGAGTTGTGAAATTTATCAGCTACCTCAATATGTTAGAAGTTCCTAACAGCAATGTTTGTTTTTTAAATACTACTGCTTTGAAGTCATAAATCATGATTAGATCACACAAGTCCATCCGGCAGTGAGTTAGACTTTTGCACCCCCTGTGATCCAGATTTTGTCTTGGGAAGGTGGATTACAGGGCTGAGGATATTTTAATTTATTTTCATGGTAAATATAACTTGTTGTCCAACAAAACCTGTAATTGTTCATCCAATAGATATGAATTGAATAAAGTTTTGGAAAAAACCTGAAATATAAATTTAATGCAAATTTCACCTGAGGTATCAGCAGAGAGAAAGAGCTTCCAGAGAAAGAGAGCTGTATGAATAAATCTTGTGGAAATGCAGAGTCTGCCACGTACGACATGGAATAGTCTGGACAAGGCAGCTGGTGCTTGTGTGTGAGACAGGGAACCGGAGACACAATGCTTGCTGCTTAATCTCTCCCGAATGGAAACCCTTGAATCTCTGCATGACAACAGAGCCACTGCTACAAATAAGAGATCTTTCCAGGGAAATGGAGATCCAGAAACTTCAGGAAGAGCACTGACAATGAACACTATATAAGATAAAATCTTGCAGAATTATATAGAATAGAATAGACTATTTCAGTTGGAAGGGACCTACAGCGATAATCTAGTCCATATCAAAGGAGAGAGTTTTTTCTTATTCTCTGGGGAAACAAGTCTCTTACTGAAGGACTTATTTAGTTTAGACTACGTGATTGGCAAAAGAAAAGCTGAATTGATGTAAAAATTGTCCACCATTCGGTGCGTGGTTGACAGTGACGACTCTTCAATATAACCTACAAGCACAACGTGACCCAGTGACTGGAAACTGAAGTTAGACAGAAATTGGATTAAATGAGACACTGCTAGTTTGCAAATCTGAAAATAAAAACTGACAGATGACAAATTCTTCATCTTTTGGAACTGTAAAGCTAAGAACAGAAATTCTTCTGAGACGTATGCTTTGCCTGAAGCGCATACGATGGGCTTGATGAATAAATTGGTTATGAAACTCTTCTGGAAGTGTGATGCAGGATGTCAGAACAAATCATCACAGTGATACGTTCTAGATCTAATATTTTCTAACTCTCCTGTAACTTGGAAAAAAACCCACATGAATTAACATATTAATTAAAACAGAGAGAAGGGATTAAACACTATTTCCTTACTTTGCCCTTGAGTACCATATAGTCAAAACTCTAAGCATCAAGATCAGGCTCTGCAAGTGCTGTCTGAGGTACGAAACCTCATGGCAACGTTCCTACCCTTTGCATTTTGGAAACTTACCAAATTTTTCTGTTGCTGAGGCTCAGTTTTGACTGTGGTGAGAAAGCCTGAGCCAGACTCACCGATTCCACAAACAGCTGCTTATGAGGTCTCTGAAACCACCCCCAGGGATCTTGAATAAAGGGGCTCCGGGGAACAGACAAATGACCGGGAATCAGAGTCAAATCTGCCTTCAGGTCACAAACATTGAAGATCAAGCCCCACCCTGTGCAAGGAGCTGTACAGACACACGCTAGAGAAACCTCCTTCTCTGCGTTGCACTCATGCAACACAAGATAGCATTGGGTCTATATAAGAAATAAGTTTCTTGAGCCCTGGCTTTGCCTGTGCATGCATGGAAGATTGCTGCAGTCTGCTGGGTGATGCTCACGACCTGCTGGGGGTTGGGAGCTGAAGCCTGGGGTGGGCAGAGCTATGACTAGTCCCACCTGCTCTTGGGTCTGCATGGCATTTCAAGTTCATTCATGTGTTGTGGCCAGAGGAGACTGGTGTATTTATCTGCTCTGATCACCTGCAAGTCAGCTGCATGCCAGCTGTATGAGTGGTATTGCTGCACACAAATATGTTACGTATCTCCTCTTTGCTGCCAAGCAGAGATGTGCTGTGGTGTGGGTAGCAGTAATGCAGGCACCCTTAATCTGTTTCTCCCATTTTGTGTCTTACCCACTCTGCAGCATCTGTCCACTGGTCATTTGAAAGAAGACCATGCCCACACTGGTTTTACACAGTGGCAGCTGGACCCTCCAAGGACAGCAGTCACCCCATGTTCGTACGTGCAGTGACCCAGCACTTGGTCCCAGCTCTGCTGGAGGAGACATTCTTGGGTGAAGTGTCTGCAAAATGCACTGTGGAATGTCACATGCGGATCCTGGCTGGTCCTCTGACAGGCTGTCTCAAACTTACACATGGATCCTGCTTTTTTTTGGCTCTTATTGCAAAGGTTCTTCCTCTAATGTGTTCACAAGGGGAGAAAGCGCCAGATTTGTAATGGGATGGATAGGAAATGCAATGTTGCCTTCTGTGGCTCCACAGTCCTCACCACCTTGCTTGCCCTTTCTTCCTCCTGCGTCAAGGTTTCTTTGCTGAAACTTGGGTTGTGGGAACAGATTTTCTTATAATAGCTCAAATGACCAAAATGGGGTAGCCCTTTCTTGGATGAGGTCTGCACAGCATGCTGCATGCTGACCGGAGACCCATTCCACCCTACACAACTCGGAGTTCCCAGCATCTGAAAGGATTATTAATGCTGTCCTCTCTTTCTTTATAGTGTTAGCTCTAATAAATAGCATTTTAAATGATGCTTTACAGGGTCTGAGCGCCTTTCTGGCATGGGGGTCGCCACAGATGAGCTGCTGCTGGTGCAAAACTCCTCCCTGCAAGGTGAGAGGATGCAGCGGCAAGGAGGCTATTTCACCGTGGTTGTCCAGGGTGAGATGACAGCGAAGGACTCCCACCTTTCAAATTCCATAGACTCTCCTAGCCTGATGTCCTGTCTCCTTGCCACACACTTGGTGATGCTCCATGGGGCTGGACCCCCCTCCAGGCTCCAGGCAGCTTCTCTCTCACTGTCCTGGGTTTGGGATGGGAGGTGGTGTGGTTGCAGAATGGTCTGCTGCTCCCTGGGGAGGTGAACAGCCCCCGAGGAAGCTCTGTGCTTGTTGGGGAGAGCTCGAAGGTCCGGCCAGCAGACTCTGTGACCTGGGCAGTGTTCAGGAAAGGAATAAGCGCATGGCAAGCACAAGGGGATCATTTCTCTGCTAACCTCTATCGATCTGAGGCTCCAGAACTTCCTGAACCAAGAGCAGTGTTTTGTGTTGAATATTCCTTAATGGATTTTTTTTTCCTGTGGATTTGTCTTACTGCTTGGTTAAGCCCCTGCAGACTTTTGGTGTTTGCAGTTCACTCTGACAAAATGTTCCAAAGCTTAATCCTGTTGAGTGAAAAACAGCTCCTGTAATTGGTTTTAAATTTGCCACCTGCTATTTTATTTAATGTGTCTTAGTTCTTGTATTAAAAGAGACAGTGAGCAATTACACCTGAATGTCCTCTTCAAGTCACGCACGATTTTACAGAGCCCTTCCTCACCCCTTCAGTCATCCCTCTTCCAGACTGGAGAGTCGTGGTTCACCCAGCTCTTCCTTGCATGGAAATTATTTTAGGCCTTTGGCTGTTTTTGTTGCCTCTTCCCAAAATCCTTCTAGTCCCTGCAAGGGTATGTGGAAGGAGAGAGCATCTGCTTCATTGAGGTTGTCAGATCATGACGTTTGCAGCTCTAAGGGAAGAGTAAGTAAGAGGGAAAGACACAAAACACACAGAGGAACAAACCTGATTGATAGATAATGGAGACAACAGCAAAGACCAAAACTCTTCAGCCACTAGTTGACGGGCCATTAGGAAACTCCAGCCTCAGCTTTGGAGAGGGTCAGCCCGGCCTCCGTAGCTGATAAGAAGCGGGAAATGATGGACGAGAGGACTCGGGATGACTGAGGGTCCTGTGGGACTGTGCAAAACCGATAAAGGAACCCTCAGGAGAAGGGTCGAAATCAAAGGGATGGAGTACAAAAGGGGCTGACTGCAGCCGCACAGAGGTCAAACACCGGAGCAGACTGCAGGATCCGTGCTGCCCCCTGTTTCGGCTGCGCAGACCAGAGGTGATGTGCAGCAGCAGCCCAACAGCAGCCGTCGCAGCTCGGTGGCACCTGAGACCCGTTCAGCAAGTGACCGGCTACCACAGGTGTGGGCTGCTGTGGGCAATAAAGTCTATTGAAGGCTACACAGGACGATGGAAAGTGAGCTATGGGTCAGAGCGAGAGTTCTGCAACCTCACGGTTTTCTGCCTGAGCTCGTTGAGAGGATACGCTGTTTCATGTACACCTCCCCTCTGTGCTGCTGGTCTCCAGTCCTGGTTTGGGCACAATGTTCCTCAGCCTGTTCTCATTTTCCTGGACAACCTGTGCATGCAGCTTCCACCTGCACTAAATCTCACCATTTCTGGGATGAAAACCAATCAATCAGATCTGGGAGAAATCGCTGAGAATACTTAAAATGCTACTCCTTAACATACTGTTAACATACCCTTGACATACTATTCCTGAAATATTTCCTTGACCATTCCCTTAATTGTTAAAAGCCACACGTAAGCTCTGGGCCCCCATCCAAAAACACTTTCAATATTGTTTCTCGGTGGATCTTGGCTTACAGTCATATAGGGAAACTGGCAGAAACTACATTTGGTATATGCCAGAAACCCTTCTAGGCTGGTCATTGTCCCATATGCTCTCTCTGACCATTAACATACGCTGTATTGAACGCAGCAGCTGGTTTTTCTCCAAAGCATCTTGCAAAAATTTATTCAGTCAAATTCTAAAAAACTCAAATCTGGAAAATTCAGCATGTTCCTAATGTTTCCACTAACTTCTTCCAGTGGTTAAATACCATTGCATAACATGCACCTACTTACGTAGACTCCGAAGAAAACTGCTTTTTGACCTCCATCATGGGACTCTTTTGTTATGCTGGAAACGGGTGGAAAGCAAACTCACCCAGCGAAATCCCTCCCTGGTGGGGTTGCTTTTGAACTCTGCAGAGAAGGTAGTGAGCTGTTGTGCCGATTTCCGCAGTATGGGTTTAAATACAGAGTGAAATTAATGTGGCTGGTGGGGTTTGGGAGTTACAGCGATGTGAACGAGAGAAGCATTTGGGTTTAACGTGATGCATCGCATGAAAAAACGTCTTGTCCCTTGTGCAGAGGAATAAGTGAACCTTATGACTGAAACCAGATGAAAAAATCAGATTCCCACTCCCCTGAGCCCTCTCATCCTTGGTTCATGTGTCTGTCTTCCTGAGAGCAACTTCTGCACAGCACAGACAGAGGAAATCAGACAGCTTGGGTACCGGGGCAAGTCTAGCCTTGACAAAACTGAGCTCACCGGAGCTGACTGCCTGACTGCTCCCAGCTTCTCAGGAGACACTCTCTGCCTGCAGCGACCTCCACGCTGTCACAAAATGCCAAATGCTAGCTGGAAGGCTGTTAAGCCATGCCTATGCCAAGCTGCAGTGACAGCCGCGCCAGTGCTATAAACACACCTGCAGACCTCCATCCTCGCAGGGCACGTGTCCTCTATCACTGATGTCTTGTGCACATGCTTGCGTGACATCCGCGGCATAGCACGGAGCAGGGAGCTCACATCTGCTCACATCGTGTCCTGCGAGCGGCCATGCAGATCTTCCCTTCGTTTCCCCAGGCTGCCCTCAGCATTGGGTACACAGCAGGAGATGAGGGCTGGCTGGATGCTGGAGGAGGTGCTGAGTCTCCTTGGGGTCCCTGTCACTGGGTGTAGATACACCTGCAGATTATAGAAACCCACCTGTGGTGCCCGAGAAGTGCCCTGGGTGCCTAAGCTGCATCTGGAGAAGGTCTAGTGGAGATCCGCACAGGTGTTAGTGCCTGGAGAGCAGCTCAGCTCCCCAGACGCTGGGGATTTTGGCTGAGCAGAGGTGTTTTCCCGGCTGCACAGACAGTCTCGGCTGGACCTGTGTGTATGTGCAGGCATGGACATGCAGACGCAGTGACGAAACATCTTCAAGCTGAAGGAGCAGAGTTAGACAGGATGGCTTTGAGGATGCCAGTGGTCAGAATGGAGCCTCAGCTGGGCACCCCTTTGAGCATTTGAAGCACATCGAGCAGGCGAGATGCCAGGTAGGTCTGTGCCTGCTGCAGCGATGGGGCCGTTTGGGACCTGGATGTCTCAGTCCAGAGTTGCTCTTTTGGGTATCTATTATGCTTAGGAACTTTTTCACCTTAAACTATTACCATCTCACCAAGACAGGATGGATATTAGTATCTTATATGCATTCTTTAGCATAGAAGAAATCTATTAAAAACACAGCATCAACCACACCACTCTTCTGGCGTGGGGCTAACTGCCTCCTTTATAGTTATGATGGGGGAGAAATAAGCATTGCTGAGGGATTGTTTGTCCCTTCCTAAGATGCATAGCAGAGACCAGGTAAGCTCCTGGCAACGTCTGACTCTCCACTGGGTAAGGAAGGTGACTATATGCAACTAGGTGGACATCTTTTAGAGGCTTACGGCATTTGGCGCCGAACAAGTGAGTTTTTTCCCAAATCCTTTTTTTTCCATTTTGTGCAATCAGAGATTGTTATTTCTAGCATACTTTATTGACAAGAAAATGAGAGTACAGCACCTGCCATGCTATAATGCAGAAGCCTCACAAGCTGGCTCTTTCATCCCAAGCACAGTTAATAGATGTTGGTGGATCTATGCACCATGAATGTGTTTGTTCCTGTTTTCAGCCTGTTTGTTCAAATCGGTGACTTTTACAATCTGTCCAAGGTGAATTCAGCTTAGACTGGATAAGCAGGTTCCCAGTGTAACCCAGGCGAAAAGCCAATCTGAAAAGCAGAAGCTGCGAAGCAGAGCACAGTGGAGTTGGACTCTCAGTGTTCAGGACTAGGGAAACCTCCAGGAAAATCCCAGATGGCACCTGGCACAAGGGAAAAAAAAATCTCAAAACCAGGGTGCATTCACATTGTTCCCAGGCTCTTCTTTTTAATCACATTCCCTTTTTGGAAATCAAGAGCTTTGCTTTTGGTGGGCTGCAATTCATACCCTTCAAGGTTGTTCTGTGACCCAGACTGAATTGGGTAGTCACAGAGTGTGTTGCTCCTCCTGGAGCAATGAATGCCAGTTGTTTTGCATATGGAATACTAAGATTTGGGCCACATTCAATAACCTGACTGCTTGGTGTAATTTGCTCTGACAGCCAGACTGGGGGCTGCTAGTGCTAGTTGACAGAACCAAGGGAGAAGTTTCCTGCTACGTGTTGTATTTGTCAAGAAATGGGCAGTGCTGAAGCAAACCAATCTGATGAGAAAATAGAAGAGATATTGGATAGTAAGATCATGTCTAAGATAGCAGGGTGAGTTTTCTGAAGTACTTCCTTGGGTATAGAAAACCTGCTTTTGACCACTTTCAAATTCAATGCTTAACTGCTATTTCTGCCTTTCCTTCCAGGTGCAATGACATATCCAGCTGAAGGATGATCTGTGTCCAACTGGTCAGCGTTTTATTATCCAACTTATCTCGTAATTACACCAAATTCTGGGAAATAAACCCTCATGGGGCCGCAACGACATTTATTGCTGACCTCTGCAGTGCCCTGGACACTGACAGTCATCAGATCAAGGTGACTCACCCGTTGTTAGAAAAGGATATAGCTTCCACACCAGTAATTATTTCATCTTCATTCATCAGAAGAACACAGTTTTGCTGTTGGGAGCAATGGATTCAGTATTAGAAAATGGTCATGTATAATTTTTTGAAAAGCTAATCGCTTTAATGCTGGGCCATTTTTACCTCCAGCAAAAAACAACCATTAATGACGCATTTTTCTGAAAAATGTGGTTTTATCAGATGTTAGCTCGCTGACCCTGCCTTTTGTTACAGAAGAGATATAATTTATTAGCCCAAAGGATGTAGTTAGAAGATGAAGCTTGCAGAAGAGCCTTCTTTCTATAATATATGCTGATGTAAATATCAGCCTCTGATCACACTTAGCTACTACCCCTCTCTGCTTTATAATTTGTGTTTTTACGGGTCCTCATGGCTTCACACAGAGAGGGGTCAGAAGGGGAAACCTTGTCTGCATGGGTGTTTCTGATGGGAAAAATCTGTGTGCATCCAGTAATAACATAAAATATTACTGTAGTAACATTTCTACTCCAAGTCAGTCACGTCCTCAGATTGAGCCTAGATGAGAAACTCATCGCACGCGAAGTCTGGCTTAAATCCAGAATGTTCAAGAAAAACAAACGAATACACCTTTATGTTTAATAGCTGAGAAATCCAGTCTGCCCATATAATTTGCTGACAAAAATACAGGAAGGCCAAGAGTGATGGTGGGTCTCTACCAAGTATTTATTATAACTGAAATAATACCATGGAGTTCAAACTCCCATATCACTGCTGAGTGAAGATCAACATATCACTAGGCAGAAGATGCTATCCTGTATGTAGATAAGAAATATCAAAATACATGTACAACAAATGAGATGCATAGGACAGTGGTAGAAAATATACATCTAATGTGAAATTTTTGATGGAAACATGAAAAGTAGTAATAGAAGGAACCTCAAGAGATCTTGTAGTCCATCTGCCACCCTAAAAGGCGACAGTTTACCCAAACCAACCCAGAAGGGTATTTAGTAAGTCTGTTCTAACATTCCTGGATGGCACCTCCATAGCTCTCCAAAAAATCTCATGCGTGAAAGGAGTCCTCATGCTTCATATCGTGTGGCCTTTAAATTATTTTGTTGCTCTCCTTTTCCTAACAGGTCTTTGTGTTCCTTTACAGAAGGTGCCCCCACCTGTCCGTTTGATGCTGAGAAGAAGGGGAAGGTTACGCCGCGTGCCCTGGGTACAACACTCCTACTCATACTTTCTGACATAGTCTTCACTTCGGGTTTTATTTTCTTGTTTATTTTAGCAAACTGTGACATTGTTGACTAATGTTTGCCTTGTCATCTTGGGTACTTCCCAAAGCTTTGTTGTAGAGGTGCTGCCTACTCTATTTCTATTTTGAAAAAATAACATTAAAACCCCTACAGATTAATATTACTGCCAGACTAACCAGTTTGATACTAGTGTTTACTGACGTAAATCCTCCCATTCTTACCAGCTCAACGGTGTGAACTGCATTTCTAGTTTCGCATCCAGCGTGTCAGAACAGTTTTGAATTCCAGCCTTCTCCCCATTGTACTTTCAGTCCTTCCTCCTTGTTCTCACTGACAAATTAATAAGCAGATTCCCTATCCAATCACCAGAAGGATGCTGGAGTTACACCAAAAATTTTAAATAGTCAGGCAGAATAATAAAGATGACGTCAGTCTGGTACATTCATATGGAATACAGTGATTAAAGGCCAGATCTTTTAAGCAAGGTCAGATCTATGTACCCACAATGACATGATGACAACTACATTCAGACCCAAAGAAACCTGTTTTCTTAAAAGCTCATTAATGAAAAAAGAGAATAACTGCAGAAATAAGACAGCTTCCTTCAAATCCCTGTTTGCTTCATCTTTGACAATGAATAATCGACCACTTTTCTTTGAAAAAGTCTTTTTTCCGATGAGTTTTGCCTTCACTTTGTGGTAGTTTCATTTAGATCATTCTCCCCTTTCTTGTTTCTGAACACGTTATGTGAAATGTGTCAAAAGCATAATTACAGTCAAGGCAGACTTAATTTTCTGTTTCTTCCCTGTAAGCAAGGCATGTTACCCTATCTAAAGGAAAAATTAGATTGCTTTGTCACAATTCGTTCCTAAGAAATTCATGGTCACTGCTACTTATTTCCTTTATATGCCATGCGTGCTCCGTAAATATTTGGTTTGTCTGTTTCAGTATTTTTGAGGAAATACATGTTAATCTTACTGGTTTCTAATTCCCTATCACTTCTTTACCCTTTTCCACCTTTCTGAAGTCAGGCCCTAGGGTTACCTTCTTCCAGTCTGGTTTTCTTTCTCATTTATCTTCTGTCCATTCTCAAAGATACCTGCCAACAACCTTTGGACTGCTCCTGCCCGCTCTCTAAGTACTCTAAGGGGAACGTCACCCTGCCCTTACACTGCCCTTGTAATTTAAAGCCATTTTTTCTATTAACTTTTAAACTTTTTTTTCCCCTGTTTCCCTGATTTCTTACTTTGTTGATGATGTCAGACAATTTCAGGGAAAAGTAATTTATAATTTAAAAAAATAATAAATGTCATGCATGTTCATATCATTCATCATTCAATATGCTTCCCTGGCATTTGAATGACAAAGCAATTCTTAGATTAGTCTATGTGTCTAACTAAACACAAATTGCTTTTTGCCTTCCCTTTCCTTTCTGTTTTTGCTTTATATGCTCTTGCGATTTCGTTCTGTAAATCATTACTAGTTTGACCAAGCTCAAAAGCTCATGTTTTTTTCTCATGCTAAGGATCACTGCAAAGGTGGTGATTTATGCATGAAGATTTTTAATGCCCTTCTTGTTTATTCATTCTACTGATGGGTTTTGAAAAAAAAAGCTCTTTTTATCGCATCTTTAATGAACTACATAGCTTCCTGAAAAATATTCTCCTAGATATTTTCATCATGAGATATTGCTATCTCAGTTTTACCAAGTCCACTTTGCTGAAGTCCAGTGCTTTCAACTACAAAAAACACACAAGCAAACAAAAAAAGCAAATTAAACCCCTGCAGAATAAAGACCTTTAAAAAGTTGTAGTTCTGTTCAGTGGCACTGCTTCTTTCCTTGAAATAATTACCATGGACACCATGGGAAATGTAATATTCCTGTACATGTCTATAGAGCTCTTGTTTGGGCAAAGCCATAAGCCCTTGACAAAAGTCAAATATTACAGGGGGGTGAAAGGTATTTTGGGACAGGGCTGAGACCAAACAGTTTCTCTTCATCTTCCTACCAAATTCTCCCTCTCTGCTTGCAGCTGCCCACCTCTGGCTCTCCATCTGCTCCTGCTCCGGCACGCCGCAGTCCCGGTTGCCACTGCGGCTCCGCTCCTGGTGATCCTTGCAGGGCACAGCTTGCCCGAGACTGTGCGCATCATCCCCTCTGTGCTGCCGGTCTCATCCTCAGCTCTAACAACATTCCCAGAACATTGCTCATCCAACGACCTGGGTCACAGCAGTCTTTTGCAGACCAGCCGCCTTCTCCTTCTCAACCCATTGGTTTGGGCACAATGTTCCTCAGCCTGTTCACATTTTCCTGGACAACCTGTGTGTGCAGCTCCCACCTGCACTAAACCCGACCATTTCTGGGATGAAAACCAATCAGATCTGGGAGAAATTGGTGAAAACATTCAACCCTTAGAATTTGTTGTCCTGCAAGGTCTCCAGCAATCATCACATCCTTTCAGAAAGCTGCACAAACCAAAGCACAACTGCCAGCACAGCCAGATTCACTGACTTTCTCCTTCCACACCCCAGAAAATGGCCTGCAGAGCCAGGTTTTTCCAGATCTGCCCCAGCCCAGGTCACTTTGGCTCTCCCAGGCAGATGAAGCAGCGGTTCATCTGCAGTCGGAGGTGAGAGGATCGTCGCCTGCCGCACTCTGCTCCCGCTGCACAGCACCACTGCAGGAGGATGCCCGGGGGGCATCGGCAGCACTGCCCCCCTGGGACACCCACCCACACTGCTCAGACTGCTGTGGATGTGCTTGCTGCCCTTTCATCTTCCCCTCACCCACGGCAAACCTTTGACATCTCTGCTGCACTGGCATTTCCCTGAATATCTTGACTGGTGAGTCTTCCAGTAGTTAAGGAGCTAAACCTTTGTCAGCTGGGTGTTTTTGCTATTTGTAAAATTCTCTTCAATTCTCTCCATTTCTGGACTTCAAGAGATTTTCTTTGAAAACAGCATAATTGAAATAACAAGTGAATGGTGATATTTAGCATGCTAGGATTAATGCACGAATGATTGCAGAGTCAAAGTCTATCACAAGAAACAAATACAGAGAACAGCAAAGGTGAAACCTTTAACCTTTTAGCTCAACTCAGGGCTCAGCAGATGAACTTAGACTGTGATAAGAAATGGACAGCTGATCTAATCAGCCTCTTCTCTTTAAGGATGCCTCTTTCTAGAATAACTTCCTAAAGCAAAACCTTTCTATAGTACAGAATCACAGAAATCACTAAGGTTGGAAAAGACCTGTAAGATCATCAAGTCCAACGATCAACACAACACCAGCATGCCCACTAAACCATATCCCGTAGTGTCACATCCACACGTTCCTTGAACACCTCCAGTGATGGTGACTCCACCACCTCCCTGAGCAGCCTCTTCCAGTGCTTCACCACTCTCTCAGTAAAGTAATTTTTCCTAATACCCAAACCTCCCTTGGCACAACTTGAGGCCATTTCCTCTTGTCCTATCACTTGTCACTTGGGAGAAGAGACCAACACACACCTCACCACAACACCCTTTCAGGTAATGAATGCAATGAATGATCCCAGCTCAGGTGAAAATGTTGAATTGTTGACTCTGCTCACCAGACACAACAAACCACTATAGCCCAACAGATACCACATGATAACTGAAGAAGTCCCCATCCAAAATATCCCCAATGCAAGGAACGGCTAAAGCAGTGATACAGGCGAGCTGCCTCTAGCCTGCAGTCACCCCATCCCCTCGACTACTCCCTCGGTCAGATGTTGCTGTCTCTGTCTGAGGCAGAGCTGCCACTGAGAGGCAGATCCTGTGCGTCTGTTTAGTTTTTATGCTGTAGATGATGGGGGTCAGCATGGGGGGGGACTAGGAGGTAGACGTTGTCCATGATGATGGGAATGAGAGGGGAAGCATGCTTGCCATACTGGTGAACCATGGACAAGACAACCGGCATCAGGACTGCCAGGATATGGGACAGGCAGCTTGAGATGTTCCCTCTGGGATGTGATGCTCAGAATGGCCCTAGCAATCAGTATATATGACATGAAGATGAGGATGAACATCAGAAAGAGACTGGCTAAAGTGAAGCCCTAGCAGTTATTGAACATGATGGCTGCACACACCAGCTCAATCAGTCCTGATGCAGATAGTAGGCATGGGAGGACACATGGGACTGGCAGAAGGGCAAACCTTTTAATACCACAAATGGGGGGACTGTTGGTAAGGCACATCTACACAGGGCAGCCAGCCCAATCCTGCCTATCCTGGCACTGGTGAGGATGCAGGAGTATCTCAGCAGGTAGCAGATGGCCACATAATGATCAAAGGCCATGGCCAGAAGCACAGAGGACTTCATGAATGAGGATGAATGAATTAAAAAAGCTTGAGCAAAACAAACATCAAGACTAACCTGCCTGGCATCAAACCAGAATACTCTTATCAAGGTTGGTATTGTAGACAGAGACAAACCCAAACTGATGTTGGCTAGGATGGAGAGGAATTGGTACATGGACTCATAGAGGCTTGGATCAGTCCTGATAACAAACAGGATTGTGATGTTCCCCAGAAGCGACACAACACAAATGAAGGTGAAGGGAAAAGAGCCAGATGCCGACAGTTTCCAGCTCTCAGATGCCCATAAGGATAAATGTGACTGCTGTGGAGGTGGACTTCTTGAGAGCCATGATGTACCAGAGATGGCCTGCAGTGAAAAGGGAATATCAAAAAAATCAAAGTAGCAAGTCTAAGAGGGCATGGCAAACACATGTAAATGTGACAGATGTGAAGTCAAAGCTGAAAGAACATAAATGTCAAATAGGGACATGGACCAGACACCACAAACTTCAGGTCCTGGAGAGCCCAGCAGATGGGTGTTCAGTTATCTTAAGGTAAGGTCATAGACAAAAGACATCTATAAAGCAGCTCATTTTGGGGTTCTCCTTCTCTGCATCACATGAGCTGCAGAATTGTAATGTAGTTTTCAGAGAGAGTCTGCTGCTTATTAAATAGTTCTGCACATACTAAATATGGGAGATTTGAAAAACGTACCTGTGTCATATCACAATTTTACAAAAACCCTAGTTCACTGATTGGCACCAAAGAGCTCTTGCAGTTTTCTTGCTCTAAGCAGTTGGATGAAGACTACGATCTTGGCAGTAGGTCTATAATTGGGTGAGAAAAGTTCCCTTTTACACATTGATCCAGCAGCACGGAGCAGCCCTTGGAGTCCCTGGGGAGCCCTGGCAGCACCCGCAGGGCTTCCTGCCAATGCAGCTGACCCTTCCTTCATCCTCCCTGCTTTGGCCAGCACTTGCTGCGGAGGCAGGCAGAGCAACAGGCCTCTCTGTGCCAACCGCCCAGGGTGCTGGATAGAGTCCTCTGGCAGAGGGCTCAGCGGAAAGTTGTTTTCCCCCTGTGCCTTGCACGTAGGCTGTGAGAAGAGGGCTCCTTTGGTCGGAAGCCAGACCCTCCAGCATCTCTCTGACCAAGAGCCCTACCGACAAATGTCCACATGTAAGCTGGTGGCATTCCCAGTCTCCAAGCTGCCCTTGCAGTTGAAAGGGCACTGCCAGCCACCTGGCATGCAAGTGCTTAACTGCAGGTTGATGCTCAGGACTGGAAACCTCTGCTGTGCTGGGGCTCCTCATTTAGAACTCTATGGGGTCTTGCTGTGCACTGGGCTCCTCCAAGCCTTCTTCTGCCTCTAGTCCCCAGTTCGAGCGTCTGGCTTCTTTATGAGACATGCAGAAAGCTTTGTGTGCCCCAAAGCATGCCTTTCTTCTACGAATAGAAGTTGGACTAGATGATCACACAGAATCACAGAATCAGTACGGTTGGAAAAGACCTGTAAGATCATCGAGTCCAACCTGGGGGGGAAAAAAAAAAAAAAAAAAAAAAAAAGAAAAAAAACCACACAACATCAAAAAACCCACAAAAGAAAAGGAAAAAAAAAAAAAAAAACCAAACCACAAAACCCACGCCACACAACAACAATAACAAGCCACAACCCACCCAACACCACACAGCACCATGTCCATCAAGCTACATCCCACAATGCCACATCCACACGCTCCTTGAATACCTCCAGGGAGGGTGACTCTACCACCTCCCTGGGCAGCCTATTCCAGTGTTTCACCACTCTCTCAGTGAAGAACTTTTTCCTAATGTCTAGCCTGAACCTCCCCTGTCGCAACTTGAGGCCATTTCCTCTAGTCCTGTCACTAGTCACTTGGGAGAAGAGACCAACACCCACCTCTCTGCAACCCCCTTTCAGGTAGTTGTAGAGAGCGATAAGGTCTCCCCTTTCCAACTGAAATATTCTATTCTATATTAGGAGGACAAAAAGAGATGTTATGAACTTGTAGCAGACCATCATAGCTAGAGCTACAGCAGTATCTTGTCAACTCTACTGGTACCTTCTCTGTAGACTGGAGAGCAAAAGGAGTCAAACATCCCCCATCTGGCTGATGTCCCCTCTCTGCTTTCCAGCTCTTGCCGTTAGCTCCTCAGACCCAGGAACCACCTCTAACGCAGAGCCCTCCTTCCAGGTGATCTTGGCTGTATGTAACCACAGCGAGGACCCCTCAGGCTGCAGCAATCAGTTACGTACATGCGCTCAAAACTCCATAGAAAACAATAAACAAACCCGCAGCCAGCTTGGAAGCATCCTGTGACACAGCAAGAGCAGACAGGAAAGTGGCGTGATGCTGCTGTGCTCTCAGATTGAGGGGAGTCTGGGCTCCTCATGCCCTGGGCCAAGGCACTGATTAGTGCAGGCAATTTACCTTACCATGTATAAGAAATCATGGTCCAGAAGAGCTGTTTGGAAAAGAGGAGATTCCCAGTCTGAAGATGCAGCAGCAGCAACAGCAGCAAAGGGTCATGACTGGAGCCTAAAGTTTGACAAGCTGAGCCTCGAATTGCAGAGCTAATTTTTAGCTGTTTCAGGAGCACATTTCCAGGGTCCTCATCTGAATAGCAAGATGACTTCCCTGTAAGCGAAGTCAGGACTGGAAATCTGTCTCCAAGATCAGGTCCCCCTCCGAGAAAATGAGGGGGCACATTGCAAGCTTGAGTTGCCAACACCCCACAGCCTTGGCTATAGTCACGCAGAGCCGGCAGGTACCTGAAACCCCTGCAGATGTACAGTCTCCACCTCTCTGACGACAAGAACACCACCGCTGATGACAGAAATTAGTACAAACATCCGAAGTGGGGACAAGCTCCTCCAAGCGTTTGCTCACGCAGCCTGTCTGTGGTGAGGAGAGTGCCAAAAGACAGAGCAGCAGGATCCAGCACGAAGGTGCGGTAGGAAGAGCTCCTTCTTCTAGCCTGGTGCTTTCACCTTGCAGCTCACGCCTTCCCGAAGATCTGCCGGGTGAGCAGGGTTTGGAAAGAGGGGAGGGAGTCACTGCCAGCCCCCCTCACTGGTCTGCCAGCACGCGGCTGCTTATAACTGCTCTGTGAAAGCCCCGTGGGCAGCCCAGCATTCCCGTGCCAGCCCTGGGCGATGGGCCAGCCAGGTCGTGAACAATAGGCAAGCCTGCAGCAGCCTGCCCGGCCCCTCTTGAGACCCCCCCTGCCAACAGCCTGCAGATTGCTGGGTCCACGGACCAGGCAACAGCTCATGGGGCTGCACGGGACATAGGGAGGACTCCTGCATGTGCTTTCAAGGCAGCAGAGCCAGGTCTCCAAGTGATGGTCTGGCTTGGCATGAGCCCAGCCAGGAGCTTACATCACCCTCGTTAGCAGCTTCATGCTGAGCAGAGGGACATGGTGCTACCACCCTGTGAACGCTGCGGTTCAGCAGCTACGGGGCCAGTGTGCTCCTGCCACCTCCCCATGCACATGCAATCTGTGCAACTCACCCTTGGATGGCCCAGACAGAGCGGGTGAGCTGGCAAAGGAGAGGGCATGAAAACAGACTTCTAAAATTCTTTTAAAGGCAATGACTTGTGAAGAACCTGAATAGATTTTGTTGAAACAGGTGTCAGTGCTGGAAAAATGAGAGATGTTGTTAAAACATGTTAACATATTAAATATCTCACTCCAAGGGACTGTGGTTTGAGTGGGGTGTTGGACTACAGGCCCCCAGACCTCCCTTCCCAAGCTACACGATTCTTTGACTTTATGGTCCGGGTGGCCTGCTCCTGCGAGGACGGCGGGTCCCTGATGGAGGGGCTGGCAGGGAGCTGACAGTGAAGGATCTGCTGCCTGAGCAGACCTGGAGGTATTTATAGGCTCTTCTAAGGAGACCCTGAAGGGCTGTGGAGTAGGAAGGAGATGCAAGTCCCAGTCCTCTCTGCAGTGTGATTAAGGAGACCCACAACACAGCTGAACCCCCTCCTGACCCCCAACCCACACAATAACATTACCCAGGATATTTTCAGAGGGTTTTAGAATTGTCAGCCCAGCATGCCCACAGTATCCAGGGTGATCCAAATCACTATAGCCCAACAGATACCACATGATAACTGAAGACGTCCCCATCCAAATTATCCCCAATGCAAGGAACGGCTAAAGCAGTGACACAGGCGAGCTGCCTCTAGCCTGCAGTCACCCCATCCCCTCGACTACTCTCTCGGTCAGACATTGCTGTCTCTGTCTGAGGCAGAGCTGCCACTGAGAGGCAGATCCTGTGCGTCTGTTTAGTTTTTATGCTGTAGATGATGGAGTTCAGCATGGGGGGGACCAGGAGGTAGACGTTGTCCATGATGATGGGAATGAGAGGGGGAAGCATGCTTGCCATACTGGTGAACCATGGACAAGACAACCAGCATCAGGACTGCCAGGATACGGGACAGGCAGTTGTTCAAAGCTTGAGGTGTTCCCTCCGGGTTGCGATGCTCAGAATGGCCCTAGCAATATATGGCATGAAAATGAGGTCAAGAGTCAGAAAGGGAACGGCTATGGCAAAGCCATACCAGTTACTGAACGTGATGTCTGCATACACCAGCTTGATCAGGTCCTGATGCAGGCAATAATGTTAACCTTAATTCCACCACAAAGAAGTGGTGGAATGCTTGATGAGATACCTGGACCAGCCTAGGACACCGGCCTGATCCTGCCTATCGTGGAGGATTATCTCAGCCAGTGGCCACATAGTGATCAAAGGTCATGGCTGGAAGCACAGAGGACTCCATGAAGGAGAAAGAATGAGTTGAGAAAGACTGAGCAAGCCAAGTATCAAGACTAACCTGCCTGGTATCAAACCACAAAACACTCATTACTGTTGGTATTTTAGAGACAAACCCAAACTAGTCATGACAGCACAGATAGGAATTGACACAGGGTCTCATGGAGGCTTAAGTCAGTCCTGGTGATAAACAGGGTTGTGCAGTTCCCCACAAGCGACAGAGGATAAGTAGAAGAAAATGGGATAGAGAGCAAGCTGCAACTATCTTCCATCCCAGCAATGCCAGTGAAGTGACCAGGGAGCAAGTGTCTACAACCAGAAGTTTCTCCTAAAGAAGAGATGCTGGATGCAGTATCGCTTGCAGCTAATCCCAAAGCAACTGTCAAAGGACAGAACTATCAGCGGTTGGAAACAGCTAGGTCAGGTTCCCCTCCATGGACAGGCTTGCAGGCAGGGTTGTCACACTGGTGTGGGATGGGAGGACTTCACACCAGCCCCAAAGGGGATCCCAGCATGCTTCTAAGAGACAAGTACCCAGGCATTATTTAGACACAGTGGCAGAGCCAAGCAGAACCTGCCTAGACAACAAGCCTGTGGACAGTGGGAGCTGCCTGAATGGGATTTTCCTTAAACTCAAGCAGCCTTGCCTCTAGAGCTGTTTTATTTTTGTCCTTTATGGAGATCACCATCAAAGGAATCAGCTCCAGGTGCTTCCTCTCCTGCATCCCTAGCTGGGTCAGGCAAGGCAAACCCATACCCTACACATAGACTAGAAGACATTTTTGAATTTAGCTGGGGTCAGGACAGCTTCAGCTTTTGCAGACAACACATTGAAGTTAGAGAGGGAAAAAAAAAGTGCTTCTGTGTTTCATATAAAGGCAAGGAATAAGTAACCATCTACAATAGAGGCTGTATCATTAGAAGCACTTTAAAAATCCAGTAAGCCAGAGAAACCTCTGGGAACAGCTGCTTTGATCTAAAGACTCCTTGAAGTATCTGAAGTACTATAAATCTCTGCAGACTGGACAGCTGTGGACTTTGCCTAACCTGAGCAGCCCTGTGCATTTCCCCATTGCCCTCCCCTTTGCCATTCCTTTCAAAAGTTGCTGAAGTTTTGCCACAGGCTTGTTCTCACTTCTGAGGAAGAAAAAAAAACCCCAAGCACAGCAGTGAGCCTTTGCACAGCTACTTATGACGTCTGCAAGGCCCATGTGGGAGGCTGTGAACCATTGCCCCCAGGGGAAGAGAAAGTTTTGAAGCAACACAGGTACACAGCCAAAACCAGGTCATAAGCAGGAGGAGGAAAGCTGTACCAGTCAACCTGAACTGCACAGCTGTAGCGAAGGAGAGGGACCTTTCCACATACAAAGGAGAGCTACAGGACAAGGACAGTTCTGCTAAGATGCTCCTCAGAGGCCCTTGCTGGGCTGGGAAAGCAGGTGCTGCTTGCACCAGCCATTTGCTTTTAGCTCCAGCAACCCAGGTCAGACCACTACTGCACCTGGCATTGAGAGACCTGGCTCAGAGGGAAGAGGAAGAAGCACAGAAGAGGGGCTGTGACTAGGGAGGAGACACTGCAGGCACTTCTTCTGGCCAGCTGTGTCTGCTGCAGGAGTCCCGGTGTGGACATGCAGGCAACTCTGCACCTTCTCCAGCAAAGCAGAGCAGCTAAGGAGCTGTCGGTGCCCAGGAGATCCACACTGACCCAGGAAGCCATATCTTTCCTACCCCCCAGGCAGACTTCTACGTGTAGAGATCCCCACACCCACCACCACCCAAGTCCAGACCAGCAGCCTTGTTCCACCCCCAGAGGACTTCTACCTCCTCAACAGTACTCAACTTCAGTACAGCAAGGCTGATGATTCAGAGGAATATTTTATTACCATCCCCACCCTTCAGGGAGACAGAGCAGCCTGAAGGACCAGACACCAGAGCTCAGCCAAGGACCTTGAACAAGCACTGCCAACCCAGCACTCAGCCCTGAGGTGGGAACAGATGTGAAGGAGTTTCTACATCAGAGCAAAGATAGCATTGCCCTTCCTAGGATCGCAAGAAAATAACTGCCTTTGTCAGCAGCTGAAAGTAGAGGCAGGTATCGAGGTCCAACAACATAACTCATGCCAAGCACTTATTGGGGTGTGTGACCAGTTTGAACAGACAGACCTAAGTTACCTATGCCAGCTCCTCTTGTAGGGCAGCTGGAGCAGGCCAAGCCATGTCCTTTCAGGGAGCAGTCACAGGGACCCCCATCCACGGGATCCACATCGCCCAGCTCCCTCAGGGAGTGCCACAAGGACCAGAAGCAGCAGCACCAGGACAGGCCATGGCAGAGCACACACAGCTTTGTCGGTGTCAGGAGTCACCTTTTCCATCCAAGCAGGGGAGGATCTCTTTTTCCAGGCATAGTACTTTGCCACAACCACATTGGGGTTTCCCTGGGCAGGGTCAAACCACATCTGGATGCAGCGTCCACTGCCCCGGTGCTCTGTGGTGTATTTGTAGGAGTTGGACCAGATTTTCTCGCACAGGTCTTTTGGTCGGGGGAAGACATGGCTGAAGGGTCTGCACATGGAGCCCCAAGGACAGCGGTTCGTTCCTGAAGACAGAGAGCACCACAAAAGAAAACATGAGCTAGCACACTTCACTCATGTCCTTTCACCTGGGGGGATCGGGCCACCTGCCTACAGCCCATTGCTGCACCTTAGCAGATGGATGGTGGCTTGGCCACCTTCTAGTTGACAACCTCACAGACCGGCGAGAGCAATTAGGGGTCTTGGTTCCAGGCAGGCAGCAGTGACACTGCCAGGGGCTTGCCTGCAGGGCTGAGGGGAGGCTTGTGCCATGCAGCCCACCAACCTGTTGCCCAGTTCCAGCCCTTGTGCCAGTTCTCTTTGCATGTGACATAGTCCTTGCAGTCCTCCCACCACTCCTCGCAGTCCTCTTTG
The DNA here is from genome assembly GCF_030936135.1 of Gavia stellata. Taxonomy (NCBI): domain Eukaryota; kingdom Metazoa; phylum Chordata; class Aves; order Gaviiformes; family Gaviidae; genus Gavia; species Gavia stellata. Next base: position 447,664 of record NC_082594.1, read on the forward strand.
CAGAGTGGCACATGAAGAATCCTCTCCCGACGCCAGCTGCTGTCAGCCTGCAAGGGAACAGGACCATGCACACTGCTGGTGGCCCTTGAAAGTTAAGGGGCAGGATCTGCAACATCCCAGATTCCCCGCCAGACCCTTCCATTGGGCTCCAGAGCTGATCTCAGAAGAGTTTCAGCTCCAGCAGAGACATGCCTTGACAACAATCAATTCTTCCATCAGCCTGATTACCTAAGCAGAGGCTAGCAAAGTCCTTTGAAACTTTCCACCCAGTAGGAAAGTTTGCAGTATCCCTGGAAAGCACACTCCCATACATGCTGGGGTATACTGTATGGGGGACCAGCATATGATGTGTCATGTGGCCAGCATAAGCCCTGTTGTCTTAATCGCAGCTGATCTGATCCTACCTGGTCAATCCAGGGCCCCAAGTTGGGTGAGCATTCATACAAGCATGTGTCCTGGATGAAGTGGCGCTTGCACTTGGGTGGCATCAGCCCACAATGGTTCCAGTTGAAGTTGTACAGGTTGGATTGGTCTTTGTGGGCTTCTGAACTGGTGTTGGCTGTGCAGCAGGCGTTGTCCTTCCAGGGAGCACACTACAACAGAGTACGAGACAGGCTGGTCAGGCGGCAGCTCGGGGGAGTCGGAGGACGCTGCAGGTGCCAGCTCCCTGCATAGCCTACAGCAAGAAGCCTTCAGCAGCAGGAAGATTTTCTCTTGCACCCTTCTCCCTTCTCTTGCACCCCAGATTGCTCTTAGCACCATCTCCACCAACCATCTCCACCACTGCTTTGACCTGGGGGCAAAGCACTTCGATTAGCAATAAGAATCTCTAATACCAAGAGAGGGGGTGGATAAGAGTGGCTTTCCTTGCCATCCTTTACCTTGTTCTGATCTGGGGTACCTAAGCTTTGGGAAGGTGAGACCTCCTGGTTAAAGCAGGATGACACTGAGCTAACAGAAATCCTCACACCACTGCATCTGCCCTAGCCATTTGCTGGAAGAAAGCAGCAAACAAACAGGCCTCATTCCCAGCACAGGCTTTCTTCCTCAGGCAAGTGGTTGCTAAGCCCAAAGCACAAACGTGCATGTATCACCTGGGGAGGGAGGTACCAGGGACCCAGACAATCCCACTTAACACATCAGCAGAGTCATACCTGGTCATGCAGCATCCCCTCTGGGCCAGGCTTGGTTTTGTGGTGTTTAGCATCCATACAGATGTTCAGCAACGGGTCCTTCGCGGGCATCACCATGTAGGCAGCCAACAGCACGAGCAGCGCCTGCCCCACTCCCATCCCCACAGCCAGCCCAGTCGGATTGGGGAGCTGGGAGGTGATGGAGCTGTACAGAAAGGGGACAGCACAGGAAGGGCTTTGCCACAGGAAGCAGCAAACAAGGTGTTGTGGTGTCCAAGCACTCCTGAGGACACACCAGCAGACCATCAGTGACTCACAGCACCAAGGACACAAGTGCAGCCCCCCCCAAGCAAGGCTGCGGGGTCAGCCACACGTTATCCTCTGGACAGCACCATATCAGAGAAAAACAGCCCTTTTAGTGCTTGGGCTGTTCAATGGTTAACCTCAAACCATCCCTTTTTGGAAAGGGGATGCTGTGTGAGACCCATTCAAATAGGGGTCCTTTTGCATTAAGCCACCCCACCATTGCAGTGCAGAGCTTTCAGCTCCTGAACTTTTTGCAGCTAGACATGGCTAGTTAAGGGATCTCTTTAGTTAGCAGTTCAGAGGAGGTAGTTAAATGCACTAGCACACTGACATCTTGTGCGGACCATGAGCTGCAGGAGGCCCACCTTGTTTTCAAAAGAGGAAGGCATTTTCTTTCGCTTATCTGCATCTGGGCCTTTGGAGACCCACAGCTGAGGTCTCCAAAGGATACCTGACTTGAGCAATAAAAGACACTTCACATAATCATGCCTTAGCCTCCTCTGCCTACCTAGAAGTTGATAGGACTTCTGTAGTCATTTACTAAAAAAAACCAACAAACCCCCCAAAACTCCCAACAAAACCACAATCCAAAAAGCCACAAGAAGAAAAACCCCCAAACCCAACCAAACAAGCCCACTGCAGTACTCCCTCACATTCCTTGTCAATACAGCATAAGGATCTAAAACAGTCACCTTTTAAGAATTCTTTTGCAAAACACAGGAGCAAGACAAACCATTTACAGCATTAAAATAGCATAAAACAACACAAAAGTCAGCAATTACAGAACTAAGGAAGCAGACACATAAATCTGAGGACTAATAAGTAGCTAACTTGGATCATAACTATAGACACATAACCAACAAAACCCCCTAAAAAACAGGTATCAACCTTACCAGCCCAGACAGCCTCTCAACCCTCTGTAACACCTTAAAAACACCCAGCACAGCAACTTCCTGGGGTCAGCTTTAATAGGAAAGCCTTCTAACACAGGTGCTGGCACTTGAAAGGACCTTCCTAATATGTTTAACGAGGTTTAACTTCTGACAGCATTTGTTACCTTAGAAGCAGTTGTTTTGGTGACAACCAGCTTGTCCAGCCTCTTTCACAAGCAACACCCTCTTGCCTGGGAAACAATCCAGTGGATTTTTTCAAAAGGCAGGTCTCTTATCAGCCTTGGCTATTCCTAACAAGACCTTTTTCCTCTACTTGCCTTACACCAGGCAGTTTTGACTTGCACTATTGCATGAGACAAAAAAGCCAAGGAGGGACAGATCCAGGATTCTGCCATGCACAAGAATAAATACAAAAGGTCTAATGCTCATCACAAAAAAATTACATATAGGAATGAGTGCTATTGTCTCAGAAGGAAGAATAATAACTCCCAACACAAAAAATAAATGCTAGCTGATGAGGGGAAACAGTGCACCTTGTTGCAAAAGACTGAGAAGAATAATTGAAGCTAAAAGCTAGGGTTTGCTCACAGGACCCCTGGGAAAGCCGTCACACTCAGCAAAGGGGCAGAGTCTTCCCCCTGGAACAGCACAGGTTTTGGGGCTGCTTTGCTCTTTTCTTCAATCACTTCACTGATGTCTTGGTGATTAACTCACTTGCCTAAGGAGTTCATCTTCCTAAATTTAATGCATGAACACTTTAGGCTCTAGGAGACCCTGCTGTAGTGATTTCCACAGTCTAACGGCACGCTGCATGAAAAATGACCCCTGCATGTTCGTTCTGAACCAGACGCGTGCTGTTTTAATTTCTCATGCTTCTAGCTCTCGTACTGGAAGTGACAACGAGCAGATCTTCCCCCACCCATCTTTGAGCCTTTGCCACCTCTGTTATATCTCCCCTCCGTTGCCTCTTTCCAACTGAAGCCACGGTCTGCTCACTCATTTCCCGCGGCAAGTGTTTTGCTCCCGAGGCATCAGGACTGCAGCAGTATTTCAGATGCACAACGATGTCCTGGCCTTGTTTTCTGGTCCTTGCCTAGGAATTTCTAGTATCTAGTTTGTTTTTGGAACTGCTGATCACTGAACTGTGTTGTCGTAACACTATCATAACTGTGACAGCTTGTTCCTGAGAGATAATTGTTAGCCACCAGCCTGTCATTTTCTATCATCTGAAGTGTTCCATTTTTTCCCCAGGTGCATCACTGTATGTTTATCTCAACTGCTTTTTCTTTTATCTGTTGTTTTATTGTTCAGTGACTCAGTCTTATCAGCGTCTTCTGCAGTTTTTCGCAGCTGGTTCTCCTGTTCCTGGAGTAATTTAATATCATCAGAAACTTGGTTGCCTTGCTGTTCCCCTCCCTTTCCCAGACAAAATTGGTTGAAAAGTGGAAATCCCAGTACAGGTTCCTTTAGGGGTTCACTGCAAAGGATAGCCATGCACCTTTATTTTATGATTCAATTATTCAGTGGTGTGTGGAACTTTACTCTCATTTCATGGCTGCTTATTTGATGACCTTTGGTGGGGACCTTGCTCCGAGCCCTTGGGAATCCAGGTAGACTCTATCACCTGGATCTCCCCAAGCCAGAATCCTTTCCAGCCCTTGGAAGACTTGCAATATGTTAGGGAGTCTTGTCTGCATGTTAGAAGAGCCATATGGCATACTTATCCATCTGCTTATGGATTCAGACCTTTATGACATTTTCCGCGACCTTTTCCCACACAGGTACCACATTCATGGCTGTGCAGATCCCTTGGTCTCTCCAGAAAGCCTTTTAAGGTGTCCCATGTGAACGTGTAGACCTTGTCCTTGCAGAGGGTACTTGTACATGTGACAGTGGAGAAAATGGGGAAACTCTCTCCCTCTCACTGTAGTCCTGCCCATATCCTCATACTTAATGGGATGGGTGGGTGGGTGGCTGCACCCGCATTTGCTCCATCCAGCTGATTTGCCTTGTGCAAACTGTCTCCAGGGTCTGGCATCAAATTGCATTGGATACTTCTTCCCTGGGGTCAGATTTGGGTGAGCAGCTGCTGGGTAACAGCTTTAGGGTGTGCGGAGTGCCTCTGGGCACCCCAGGGTCTGCATTAGCCGGGGGCTCAATGCACTTGCCTACGGATCGTTGCTTAGTGCCACTGGAGATCACAGATCTCATTGGAGATGCCTGACGGTGTCCCACGTGGCTTCCCACTGCCACTGCCACAAAGGGCCGTGTGTGTTGTTATGATCAGAATCTCATTTACAGGCAAAAAGCACTTTATGTATAAAGCCAAGAATTAATTGTTAGTGTAATTGAAAACAGGCTAATACAAGAATCATTGTTAGTCCAGATCCAGTTATTACAGAAAAAAAGAAAGAAATTGGTATTTCCCTACAGAAAAAGTAGTAGTAGTAGTAGTAATAATAAATTCAAAATGTTATACTCACACTTCCCAATTTCTACCTCTTCCCTGCGGTCATGCTCACCCTTTCACTGTTCCTCTGGGTCCTAAGGTTAGTGACTTTAGTTTGGTCGTGGTGGTGGATGTTACATCAAATCGTCAAAATCTGGAGTCCTTCCCAGGGAGTATGATATGGATGTTCATGGCTACTTCTTCCTCACTCTAGTGTCCATTTGTGTCTTTTTTATGTTTGACAACATGCTTTTACACCTTGTTTTCTCTTCATTGGTCTGCAAGTCCATGATACATGCAGATTTCCTAAGTACGGTGCATTTTATGCATGTTAGATACTTGTTCTTTGCTCTCTTTGTCACCCCAAAACCATTCTTGTCCAGCTCCAAGCTTGCACTTCTTTAACTGACCATTCCTGAGTTGTTCATAGCCATGAGGTCTCCAGTACCAGCCTGTGCCCCATCTCTTATCACCTCATGCCTGCGCTCCTCTGTGTCGCATCCCGTGTTGCCACTTCTCAAGGCCCCTGCCATCCTGCCAGACGCCTATTTCTCAGCACTACCCCATTATGTTGAAGTCATAAATATCGTATTCAGCACAGAATAGCTGCTTTTTGCTACTATCTGCATAAAACTGAAACTATGGTTGCACTATACAATGGTAAGCAAAAAAGCCATAGCCACAGTCAGAATAAAAACTGCCATTACTGATAAATCTGGTAAAAACAGAGCTCCAGGCAGGTCAGGACAAGTTCAAAGAGAGCAAACCTGGCACGCCTCAGTCCTGAGACCTTGCAAACTCAGCACAAAGCCTGTGGCCAGCAGTGGCCATGCTGTGTATGGGGCTACGGGGTCAGCGTACAGGACCTGTGTCACAGCTGCCCAGCCAGGCGGATGCTGAGGACATCTTGAGTGGGACTCAGCACCAAAGGGGGGGCAACCAAGCTGAGCCCTGGATCGCCACTGGCTGCTGGGGTCACCCCATGCAGATGGGGACCCTTCCCGAGAGACACCCACCACCAGCAGAAGGAGACACCTCCGCAGAGGCACCCGTGTGTAACCGTCTCATGCTGGAGCTGCGTCTTAGTCCTCGAGTCCTTCAGGAGTGAATCAGCGTTCGGCTACAAGAAGAGCAGAGATAACCCCAGGGTCCCTGAGCGAACATGTAATGCTTTCTTCGTTTCCCTGAAAAAATTACTTAAAATGCACTTTAAAAGTGAGTGTAAGCAGGGGATTTCTTGATGCACACAGAAGGAAAGGGAAAAAAGGTGATATATTTTACATTGGACAGATACTGTTGCTTCAGACTTTTAATTTCAAATACTTGATTGTTCCATCCATCAAAATTTTTTTTGTCTAAAAAATTCAGGATTTTGAAGGTGGTTGTTAAAACTGAAATCAGAGATTCCATCAGACTTGGATCACCTTGGTCTTGTAACAGGGAATAAGAAGTTTTCTGGTCCCCTGCACACCAGGGCACCTTGGTGAACTGTTCGGGTCTGCGGACGTTGTCAGCATTGCTTGTGGAGAATAAGCAATATAGATCTGCCTAGGTGGATAGCTCAGATGGGAAAAGGAGTTATCTTTGCTGTTCAAAAGGATGCTGGGCACTCAGATGCCTCGGGATGAGGAGGTGATGTTGGAGAAACGTCAGATACAGATAGAGAGACTGCAACGGCTAGTTTGTTCTGCTGCTGCTCTGCAACAAAAAATCCGATTATTTATTTTACTGGGTAACACACTCACATGCTCTGCTTGCTGGAAGGTTAGGAAGAGAAACTGCCTCTTTTTGATAAAGTACTGCAATATCCCTGAATGAAGAGGCTATACATATAGAAGTAAGTTACACGTGAACCAAGAAAGAAGAAAAACCTGAGAATAGAAAACAAGGAAGGATTTAAAAAAAAAAGGATATGATAGTGAGAGTTATGTGAATGAAGACGGAGCCACAGAGTGATCTTTCTTAAAAATTAAAGTTCCTAGCTGACAACGAAATGTCTCAACAGCCTCAGGGACTTCCCACGGAGGTTACAGACGCGTTGTCTCAGACCCATGGCAAGGGCAGAATCTCTTTGGGAGCCTCGAAACAAGATGGAAATTGGCCTCTGAACACAGAGGCTGGGAACGTAAACCCCCGTGCACATGGGAGTGCTGGGGAAATGCAGGGGGAAGGCAGCTCAGGAGAAAAGCTGAAGAAAGCTGCTAAGCTCATCCAACTGCTAAATTCTGCATTTTGACTCTTCTGCAGTAGATTAGTGTTAGCATGGTGATGTTATCCAGATGTGCACTGCGGAATGGCAGGGGGTTTGTTCCTCTATCTTGGCCCAGTGCTTGCTCAGCGCATCATGCAAACCAGCCTTGGAGCAAGCTTCCTCGCTGCGCGGGAATACGTTTTAACACTGAAGTGAGATTAAATTGGACCCAAGATCATCCCTGAATATCCGCAATGAAGTATATAACTCCTCATTTCGCCTCTGTGTGTATCTCTGTTCTTACGCTGCTCTCAGCTCGGCTGCATTTCCTCCGCTCGGAGGCAGCTTTCACGCCCAAAGCCTCGAGTACCGTCGGTATCCGAGCCGCGGCAGGTCAGCTCTTCCCCAGTGGGCACACATGGGTGGCAGACCAAGGCCGTCGCTCCTTGCTTTGTGTCCTCCCTGAGAGGGTTGACTGCGACAGCCTGTTGCAATGGTTCTGCTTTTCCCTTGCAGAGCAGCTATCAAATTGCAAATCTCCCCAGGGAAGGTTGCTGGGATCTGAATAGGGAGGGCACACGACTTTGGCCAATTTCTGCAGTCCATTCCCCTCATAGCATCCCAACTTCCATTACTGTTTTACTAGTGACAATAGAGGTCATGTCCCTGACTGCTCCCTAGAATATATGTTTATGAACCCATTACTCATTAATTTGTATCATCACCTTTTAAACTCCCTGATGCTGTCCTCCTTCATAACCGAGTGTGAAAACAAGCTCCAGAAACTGCTCTGTAAAAGTATTTTTCTCTGTGTCAAACTCTTTTCCTACTAGTTTCAAGCAGTTTTAGTACTGGTGAGTGGCTGCTGTGCATTCAGCCCAATATTTCATAGTCTCATACATCTTCTACCAAGGCCAGACTGGCAGCAGTCTTTCACTGCCACGTCTGCAGAAAAAGTGATGTTTTGCCAGACAAACTGCCAAGGTAATGTCAGTGTGAAGCTACTTTATGCATGGTTACACAATATTGCAATTATTAGACTAGGTGAGCATGGAGATACGTGAAAACTTCTTGGAAAGCCTTCCACAGCAGCAGCAACATGTGTTTATCTCATCTCCAGCAACACCAGTGCTGTCCTGTGGGCCAGCATCCAGGTGAGGGGGACATTCTTGCTGCTGATGGTCCCTCGGGTCTCGGCTGAGAGTCATTGTTGGCTTGAACGGCTAGTGGAAAAATGGGTGATTATGATCAAGAAAGGGAAGCATATGGTCAGAAAGAAGCTGGAGCTAGTGTCCAACCACAGAAGTACACCTTCAGTCGGCCAAAGTATTTGAAGGGTTCTCCTGACATTCACTCTGCTCTGACTGGGTGCGATAGCTAGCGTGCTATTTTCACTTGCTGTTACAGTCTGTTTCTATTTGGAAGTAAATAACCGAGGGAATGGGGAAGAAACCAGCGAGGTGAAGTCCGAAGTGCCTGCCCCTGCCACACCACGCACCCAGGATCACTGGTAAGCGAGACAGCCCGGTTCCCTCTGCCCTTTTTGAGGTGAAGGAACCAGAAGTGCATGAGATCTGAGTGAACGTCAGGTTCGTGCAGCAGAATAAGGGCTGTTCCCTGTTGTTGCTTCCAGTCCTAACCACTATTAGCATTCAGTTTGGGTTTTTTCCTTTAAATCCTTCTGAGCGCTGCTCAGGAGCTGCTGAGCAGGAAGCGAAACAAAAGGTTCAACCTGCAAACCCTGGCCCTGCTTTGCAGTCTCCTGTTGTGCTCCACAGCACTTCACGGGCACCGAGAGAGCGAGCTCAGACTTTAACTCAGGTAAGAGACCCAGGGCTGGCGCCCTGCATTAATACATTGGTAACAGGCACTGGATAATGCAAAATCACGGCTAAAAATGTGCTCCCGGTTTTGATTGAGCTACCAAACCTTTCTGCCTTCAGCAGCTAAGACTTCTCCTATCTCCCCCGCTACCTCAAAGCGTGCTCTGTTTTCAGAAACCTGCTTCCCAACCACAACGGCAAATCCTCTGTCTCTTAAGTCAGTTTCACGTGCTCAGCATAAAATCAGAACCTGGTGTCTAGTATGAATTATTCAAATTTATGTTGCTATGTCTTGTTAGGCTTTACTGGTGTTTAAAAGATATTCAGACTAGAAATCTTGGGCATCTGCCAGGCACTTAGGAAATTCTCCATGGGTGAAATGAACATGCAGAATTTCTGTGGTGTCTCAGTGTGGATGCAGAGTGTATTTACAAAAGCAGCTCAGCTCTCCTGTCAGCTGTTTCTCCAAGAGTCTGTTGTAAAGCATGGGCAATCAGTGTGAAGACTTGGATGATATTCCCTGGCTGCGTTTAGGTGAGCGGAGAGTGTGTGATATAGTGGCACCTGGACATGTGCTTCCTCAGCTGAGCTGGGATCTCTGAAACCAAGGCATCGGAGCGTGTGTTGTGTGGGAAGAGGGAGGAGAGGAGAGCAGAGCCACAGCTGGCACGAAACCACATCTCCTCCATCAGCGGGACTGGAAGCAGACCAGGCAGAGTCTAGACAACTTGGCAGCACTGCCAAAGTCATCATGTAAAGAGAGGCTCCTACTTATTTCTGGAGTGAAGAACTGTATCAATGATGCAAGGGTCTCTCAACGCCATATAGCAGAAGCCCTGAAATGCCACGGGTGTGTGTGAAGTTGGCACAAATGTCTTTGCTTCACCCAGTATGTTTGATTAGTAGCTATTTATCTGGGAAAAAACTGCAAACTTTCCTCCCTTTTCCTTAAAGATGTTTATAATAACAGTAGCATTGCATGTTGATACTTATCACAGTAACAGGTAAATGAAGACATTATCAGGCTTACAGGTATGCAGTATTTATTCTTGCCATAGCAAAGTGCAATGTTCAAATCTTTAATGGTATGTTTCTGTATCATCAAGCTCTCATTTAAATAAGAGTTTGTACTGCAGCACTCAGAGAGAGCCAGAGTGTATAACATAAATCTGTTTGCTTAGATTTGGCAGATTTATGATATTGGATCATTTCTAGTACGTGTTTTTTCTTTGGTTCACGATTACAGGTTTACCTTGACTTTTTGTGCTTCAGCTCATCGTGTCATGTTGCAGCAGAACCAATGCCTCTCATTTTAGGGACATGGTTTAGTGGTGGACTTAGCAGGGTTAGTTTACAGTTAGACTTGATGATCTTAAAGGTCTTTTCTGACCTAAATGGTTGTATGAGTCTATGATTCTATTCCTCTCATACTGTTCACCCTGACAGATGTCCCGGGGCTGGAGGCTGCCCATGTCTGGCTCTCCATCCCTTTCACTTGCATTTCCATTGCATCACTTGTGGGGGACTGCACGATCCTCTCTGTCATCAGGACTGATCTGAGCCTCCATGAGCTCATGTACTGTTTCCTCTCCGTGCCAGCCATCACCCATTTGGATTTGTCCCTCTCTACAACACCAGCTGTGATGAGTGTTTTCTGGGTGAACTACAAGGAAATCAGTTTCGGAGCCTGTTTTGCTCAGGGTCACTTCATTCTTTCCTTCTCCTTTATGGAGTCCTCGGTGCTTCTGGCCATGGCCTTTGATCACCCTGTGGCCATCTGCTACCCACTGAGATACTCCCGCATCCTCACCCGTGCCAGAGTAGGCAGGATTGGGCTGGCTGCTCTGCGCAGATGTCTCTTAGGCGTGCTGCCTTCACCTGCTGTCTGCTCAAGCAGGTGTGCAGACATCACGTTCAGTAACTGCGATGGCTTGCTGTAGCTGTTCTCTTTCTGACTTTTGACCTCATCCTCATTTTCATGCCATATATTGCTAGGGCCATTCTGAGCATCGCATCCCAGAGGTAGCATCTCAAGCTTTGAACAACTGCCTGTCCCGTATCCTGGCAGTCCTCATCCTGTACATCCCCCTGGTTGGTTTGTCCATGGTTCACCAGTATGGCAAGCATGCTTCCCCTCTTGTTCATGTCGTCACGGCCAACGTCCACCTGCTTGTTCCTCCCGTGCTGAGTCCCATCATCCACAGCATAACAACTAAACAGATCTCAGGGGCATCCTCAGGGTCCTTAGGCCAAGAAGGAGCTTCTCCCCATGACACTGTGGGACCTGAGAGATGTCCCTGGCAGACATCACTGCTCTGCGAAACACTCACTTAACACAATGATGCGGATGTCAGTTCATCATTTGGAAAGTACATTTGCTTTGCGTCATGGGGGGCATCTGCTCAATGAAGGTATTAACAGTTATTATTGATATCCAGACGTTAAAACCAACTAATCAGAAATCGCATCGTGTGGAGTGGGTCACAGCTGCCACTTGGGTCTGTCCCCTTGCCCCTGATGAGGAGCAGCCAGGAGTTTTCTCAGGTCACCAGATTTTAGCTGACTGTTAGAGCATTTTATAGCCCATGGTTTCTTGTAGTTATCCCTGTCCTTTGACTCCTTCATATGTTTTTCACTCTGAGCACCTGAATAATGCTCTGTTCCATCTAAAGGCTGCACAATCAGTCACAAGCCAGTTTCAGTGACAGTACAATAGTCAAGGATCATTATTTGATATTTGTCTTGCTGTTTTACTGCATATAAGTTTCATCTGTTCCAGATGATTTTGATAAGAGGAACAACATGAAAATGGAAATTTAAATAATCTCAACCTCCTCTGTTTTCCAGCTGATTCTGTTCATGAAATCCATCATTTGCAGTATATCCTCTTGTTTGCCTGGTATCCTACAGTGACACGTACAGCTCCTGCAGCCTCTCATGATGACCCATGCTGTTTATTGTTCTTTTTGTCCCCTCATTTCTTTCTCCTTTCCTGTCCTTAGATTTGAAGCTCTTGGCAGCGGGGATTGTCTTTTCATTCTACACCTCTAGTATTATATTAAAGTATCTGATCTGTGCTTCAATGTATAGCAAAGGTACAGATACTAAATACTACTGCTACCAATTGCTTCTTTTCCTGGGCTACATGACTGAGATGCTAAATAACAACAAAAATGTTAAATAACAACAACAAAAACTATTACACTTTCAACTGCAAAATTTCAGATAAATAAATATCAGTGCTGGACTTGTGTGCCACTTTGATGGTATGTCTATATCTTAATTTGTATGGATCAGCCAAGTGTTATCCCATGAATGAAATAATTATTTAATGTCTGTGGTTCGAAGACAGCTCTGTCACTTGGGAAAATACAGTTCTTAATTCTTTAGCCTACTGAGAGGGCTGGAAAGAGAAACAAGTGTTGGAAACTCCTGAGAGCACTGGCAAGCAAAGGAACTGGACACACCAAAAGGAAAGGTTTCTGCTCATAGTATGTGACATGTCCTGAATTAACAGCATATACTTAGGGTAAGAAAGAGCTCTTCTCAGGCTTGGGCTGGTAAGTAGGAATCTCTTTGGAGAGATTAGTGATGGGAAAAACAGGGAGCAAAAAGCTGAGGTGGTTGAGAAAGGGGTGAAGACAACATTGAGAGTGTTGTGGAGAACATTGAGAATGGTCATTGAGGCATCTCAGCGGAAGACTGCGGCAGTCGAGGAGGGAGCGACAGACAAAGAATGGGGCAGGAGAAGGGTGGATGTTCGAAGGACAACAAGGTGATAGGACATTTTGTGTTACTGCTCGTTTTACAGGAGGGACCCAAGCACTTATCCCATTGATAATGGTATTTCTGGCAAAATACTGCATGCCAGAACAGCGTCTACCTGTGGAACTGTGTTTACATAGACAGAAATAAGAAGGGTGTACTGGTTTTGGCTGGGATAGAATTAATTTTCTTCATAGCAGCTTGTATGGGGCTATGTTTTGGACTTGTGATGAAAACAGTGTTGATAACACAGGGATGTTTTAGTTATTGCTGAGCACTGCTTGCACGACCTCAAGGCCTTTTTTGCTTCTCACCCTGCCCCACCAGCGAGTGGCCTTGGGGTGCACAGGGAGCTGGGAGGGGGCACAGCCGGGACAGCTGACCCCGAATGACCAAAGGGATATTCTGTACCATATGATGTGCTCAGCAATAAAAGATGGGGGAAGAAGGAGGATACGTTTAATTTACCTATTAAACTGTCTTTATCTCAACCAACGAGTTTTCACACTTTTCCGCTTCCAGTTCTCTCCCCCATCCCACTGGGGTGGGGTGAGTGAGCGGCTGTGTGGGGCTGAGCTGCCCGCCGGGGTTAAATCATGACAAAGGGCTTGTAGAAATATTGAATTGCTGGGTAAAAGAGACAACTATATTTATCATCATATGTGTTTCATAGCTGCAGCAGACACACTCTGTAGCTTGTGTGCAGCCAGCTGCAAAACACTATCCATATCTCTAAAATTCAGTCAGGAAACTTTTCCTACCAATAATGCAACCCCTTTGAGCTTCAAAAGAGTGATTTCTCCAAGCTCAGGAAAGCTGTGTGAGTGAAAGGGCTGAGAGGGTTCCCAGGGCAGGCGTTTTTCAGCAACTTCCCCTCTTTCTGTTCCTTTTCCTCTGTATTAGACATGCTTTTTCTTTCTGACGTGCAGGACACAGCTTTTAAAGCCAGCTGAGATGATGGGTCTGACGTCATCTGTTACCTCAACTCTAACGTTTCCCCCAAAGTCTCTGCGCTCCACACAAACTATTTTGTGGCATGGAGAGCTTTTAGGAAGAGCCTGGATGAAACACCTTCAGGGACAGAGTTCACCACCATCTGTGGTCACTTGTTCCAGCAGTGAGTTATAGTCACAGTTAAAAACCACACCTTGTTTTACCTTGAAAGGTAAATCCTAAAGCCATTTTGGATTTGCCAACAGGCGACATTAAAATGTCATCTCACAAGCAAATGCGCACCAGCCCTTCAGTGTAAAAAATTAGCAGACCTGCTCTGTTTAATACACAAAGCCTCAAAGCACAAGGGAAACTCGTGTGTTGGACAATGATCCTGGGAGTGGCTTGCCCTAATTCTCCATTCTGCCCATCCCACGGTGATGGTGGTTCAGGGCTGCGTAAAGCACTTTCTGTATCACCCCTGCATCTTGCAGCTCATTCTGGAGAGAATTTCAGATTTAAGGCTGCCTTGATTTTCTTGTGCACTCCCTGAATCAATGACCACCTTTGTCGCTCCCTTGCCCAGCTGGTGGGAACTCGATGGGGAGTTAACTCATGCCTGCAGATACAGATTGGTATTTTTTCTTTCCTTGAAATAGCTGTAGTCCCACCAGGACAAGGAACATCCTGTCCAGCTTTGATATCCTGCTGGGACTCGGAGGGTCCCCGTTTTCCCAGAATGTGTTCTTTGGTACAGACCAGAGACAGAGACCATCGTCCCTGGATGGGCCAAGAGCGTGGAGGAGAAGGTCAATGCATCATTGCTGCATGGTGCTGTACGCCCTAGGTCACGTCTGAGAAGGAGAAACACCCGATCTCTGTACTTTGTTCACTACTTCGTTCACTTATTAAAACCACACTGAAATGGCAGTACAACATTTTGAATAATGCATGGATTTTTCATTACGCTTTATTGAAAAATTATTCACTCAGGTAAAATCATAAGTGGCAAAGCATCACTGCCTGCTGGAAATGCTTTCACCATCACATGTACCCTGATTGCCATCAAGGATAATAACCAAGTCTTATCCTTTAGTCATACTGCCTTTTTCCACTAATGCTTTTTTTATTTTTTAATAGTTCTAACTCATTATGTTAGACATTTCTAGCCATTTTAGAAAGCATATGTCCCAAGGAAAGCCTGCATACTGATTAATAGCATTTTTCAGCACAGCATTTTAAAGCAAAATTAATTCTCTGCATCTCAGGGCAGAATTGAAAGCAAGATTTCAAACCTCATGTCCACCAGGTCTGTTTACACTTCTTCTCAGGTCTCCAGTCCTGTTTCACAAGAAGGCCACACATCCCAAGCTAGGAAGAAACTGGGAAACAAAAGATGCGCGTCCCTTCCCTCCCTAATAGTCCCTAACCAAAATGAACATGAAACACATATGACTCCTTCCTGAGCATCAGTCAACATGCTTTATCCTTGAGGACAACCAAAGCATCCTGCACCAGCAAGTGCAAAGCAAACTGCTGGACACAAGTCCCCCAGAAAGACTCTGGAGCCTTCGGGAAACTACGGGCAGGACGGCTGGCGGCTACACCGGTCGGACTGCAGAAACTCCGAGGGCAGAGCTAGCAGAGGCAGTGTTTGTTGTAGCTGTAAAAATATCATTATAAATACGCAGCTACTGTAAGCATGTAGCTGCAAATAAGTCAGACAAATATAGTTTGTGGTGAGAGGTGCTGCCTTTTATTAGATGAACTTACAGTCAGGAAAACTATAAAAATCTTTCAAACTCACAAGCTGTTCTTCCAGTCTGAAAGGTAGCAATCTTCACAGCTAAATATAGCTTAAGAAGAACGGCTCTGAGATTTATGGCACACATCTCACATTTCTGTTTAGTGCCCGTTTTTAGCATCCAGTGCAATCAGGAGTTTGCATTTTTTATGGTGTTTTGCTGGTTGCCTTGAAATCCAGCTTTGAGATAAGGTGAGGTTTCCTCTGCTTTCCCACGTTTGTTCAGGACGGCTGCCTTTGGGGCTGCGGGGCAGATGTGTGCCACCACCGCTCCCAGGAAGCTCTGAGCAGCTGCTGGGCTCCCCATCCTCCAGACCCTGGTGCACATGTGTGAGAGGCTCCGGAGGACACAGCTGCCCTGTGGCCCCCGGCCACATCCCAGGAGCCAGCCAAGGAGCCCTCCAGGGTGCCACACCATGTCCTCCCAGTGGTCCCAGCTCCAACCCAGTAAAGTTTTTCTGTTCATCCTTGACGGTACAAGGGGCTGTTGATAGAGACCAGTACCGGGTTCATAGCCTCGGGGATGGATGTACATTGCCAGTGCAGGAGGGATGCTATGTCTTTAGTAACCATTCCCAAGGCAGGAGCTGTAGGAAAAATATTCAGTGCAGCAGCTACCTAAATCAGCAGCCACCCACCCCAGAAGCCTGGCTCAGGATGGCGTCCCAGGGAGCTGTGCACGCAGCGGGACGTGACCGTGCAGCCCCTTTGGTGTCTGTAACTCAGGCGTGACCGGGCTCCTTCTCCACCCTGAACACACTGGGTTTGCAGGCACTGGCATGGCCGTGGTGCCACGCACAGAAACATGGCAGTAGATATCCCTGCCTCTCAACCGCTGCAGCTGGAGGTTTTCCATTTGCTTTGAACACAAGGTGATTACCTGCTGAAATGCAATGGCAGAAACGTTCCTCCCTCCCTGGACAGGTTCTGCCACACCCCAACATGCACAAAAAGGAGCATGTCCACCCGCCTCATTGCCCCTGAACATCAGCAAAGGACAGAGGGATGAGCAGGACCTGGGGGAGCCTCCTGTGGTGCAAGACCCATCCACGTCCCTGGGGAAACGCACAGCAGTGAGTTCTCCACCTCTGCTCTTTTCAGTGCAGCCTACAAAAAGACAGACAGGCAGACACGGGGGATGGCTGCGGTCAGGCTGGTGCTGCTCCCCGCGCGAGCTATCAGCATGGCATGGCAGAGGTGAGTCCACGCTGGCAGAGCAGGAGGTTGAGGAGCATGATGAGACCAGCAGCTCCCTTGCGAGACCCTCTGCCTCCTTCCAGTGCCACCGCAGCGTGGGGGGCTCCTCCAGCAGAGGAGCTGGGGGACCAGAACCCTCATGGCTGATCCAACCTCCCACACCAGACATCTGCTGGTCCGTGGGACAGCTGTGCAAATCCCTGTACAGATGTTGCAGCAAGTGTCCCAAGCCTGGCAGCTGGATATGCAACATCTGG
This sequence comes from Gavia stellata, assembly GCF_030936135.1. Taxonomy (NCBI): domain Eukaryota; kingdom Metazoa; phylum Chordata; class Aves; order Gaviiformes; family Gaviidae; genus Gavia; species Gavia stellata. The sequence continues at coordinate 464,415 of NC_082594.1, forward strand.
GTCCTTCCTGGCCACAGCCTGCAGCTCTGTCTGTCCCTCTCCCATTTAGGCAACTTAAGCTGTACTCTGTCCCATCTCCGTCACTGCGGGTCACTTTGGCAGTTAATGCTGTGTGCCATGATGGGGTCCAGCTGCCTTCTGCACCTTGGGAGGGCAGGACAGGTTGTGGGACCAGCTCGGGGGCCTCTCTGGGGTGAGGTGTACAGCCCACAGAATGCTGACAGCCCACCACAGGCAGGAAGGGAGCAACAGACCCAGCCGCTCATCTCAGCGTTCTTCTTCTCAACCTGTATTTAGATTTAAAGATTGCTTTGATCTTAACGTGGGAAGCCAACGTGCAGAGACCCCAGCATTTGTCTACCTGCTGCACATTGCTGGTTTCCCCAAAAGACAGGAGGAGGGAGGCTGGCAGACACCCACCCCAGGGGATGGAGGGGACATGGTGGGGGAGAGATCGTGCATGCAGCAAAGCATCCTCCTGATGTGCAGGTAGGAGCGCTTTGCCTGCTGTGAGCCTAAAAGAGGAACCTGGCCCCTGCGGTGGTGATTCAGGGTCCAGCAGAAGGGCTGTACCTGTAAATACCATAAAGGACAGAATTTTATCTGGTGATCCGACTACTGCGTTTACATATATGTATATAAAAGGCTTGGAAGATCTGAAGTCTGCACTCCTTGGATTTATTAGTGTTATTGAAACCGTTAACATGGGAGGTTTGTATCGGGAAGATGCGTAAGTGTATAACAATGTTTGCTTTTCTGTTTAAAGAGGGCCAGTGCCTGGTGTGCCTTGCCACAGCCCCCCTTCAGCTGGAGGGTACTTGTGAACCACTGACAGTCTGTTGTAAAGTGGGTTCATCCATTTCTGTCTTTCGCAATCAACGAGATTAAAAGAAATTAAGCACAGAAGTTGAAACAGGCAAAGACTGTTCCAGACTGAATGAACACAGGGAGTGTTTCACTGCTTGTGCAATGTTAAAGGTGATCCGCAATTTAAAGCAATAAATATCAGCTGAGACTCCCAGCTGAGTAAATCACTACAGAGACTGGCATGCTATGTGATAAATCCTTCCTCAGGAGTCCATACACCTCTCATATAAAACGCATTTAAGGGATTTTTAGTGCTACGCCTGTGACGGGTGCGCTTGACCCCTTGACCAGAGTGGTGGTGGTTTGGTGCGGGCTCCAGAGGAGGTAAAGGCCTGAGCTGTAGCCAGGCTGTGAACTCCTCTAGTTTCAATCTGTTCTCCGAAAACCCACAAAGGAGCAGGTGACACAGTGAGCATCGATGCATATGAGCTTGGAACACCCGTCATGCCATTAACACATGAATAGCAGGTGGCTTTTCCAAGACTCGTTTATCAAGGAACAAAGAAAGTTGTGGGTACAAGGAGTCTCATGCATCCCTTCCCCATCACATGTAATTTGACTACGAGCCAACCACTTTACCCCATAAATATGACAGCCTAAGTGAGCCTTCTTTGAGCTCTCCCTGCTAGGCAGTGTGGCTGCATGGCGGCGATCTCCCCTTGAGCTGGGACGCCCTCAAGGTTGCTCCTCGAGGCAGAGAGACCTTTCATCAATGGCAGATCTTTGGTAAGTGACCGATATTGTGCAAAACCTTGTAGTATGGTAACTTTGATTTTGCCTTGGTAACTTTGATTGCATGCTGAGTTGATGCTAATGAAACATTACATAAACTTTGCATATATAATCCTTTAGACATAAACGGTTGACCAAGTCTGAGACTAGGTTTGGACACAGATGCACCTAGTCTCCTCTCTGAGAAGGAGTTTAGAAAGCAAGGGGGTCCACTCTGAACCTTGTGACTCAAAGGGAGGGTCTTCCTCACTTCGCATCTCGGGTCTCTCTGCGAATCATTCTAACTCGAGTGTAACTCAGTTCTCCTTTGTATGTTTCTTCCATGCAGTAAGAGAGTGAACCTTGCCATCGAACTTTGTTAAGTCGCACTTTTACAACATCATATTAAAACCACTTTTGCTAATAGCTTTGATGGTGATTCTTTAAGTGGCCTACATCACCCATTAGTGACAACACCAAGATCACGACAAGCAGAAGGCTTTGATTCTGCTGCATTGGCCACAGCAGGCACTCCGTTATTTGTGTAAGAAAACATCTGTCTAGGCAGCCATCTCTCCAGATTTTTGCTTAAAATTCACTCTATTGATGTGTTTTATCTTCCAGATTCTTCACTTTGCTCTTAGTCATCAACAGAAAGCTAACTAATATCTTGCTCTTGAAACTTTTCCCAATTACTTGAAGAGTTTGGAGCGTGCTCTGTCATTTGAGCATGGTGGGACCTGAAGTGACAGGCATAGCCTGTCCTCCCTTATTCACATTTAGACCGTGATACTGTTCAGTGAAGCTAGCGTGAATCTGGAGAAACTCTGTTAAAGGCAACAGTACCGTTTCTATTTCACAGTAATATACTGAGGTTGATGACTGATCTCATCTCAGCCTCAAGTATTACTAAAGAAAGAAATTTCACCTCTTTGCTGCTGTTCAGATGCCATGGGGAGGGAGGGAGGAAAGAGCAGAAGCAGAAGCTCTTTCTGTGTTGTGAGGAGGGACGTCGCGCTGGGATGCATCCAGAGCAACTTCACCTGTGAGACGTGCGCGATCGCTCTACGAGAGATGTGATCTGATTACTGACTCATTTCCTCAGCTTTTCCGTTTTTACTTTCTCATGGATTATAAGATAAACTGAACTCTAAGTATTTAGATTTCAACCCCACTTCAGATGTGAACTGTATGATTTGGTGAAAAATACAGCAGCCGGCTGTATTAATTTTGTGAGTGCTACTGGAAATGCTAGGTGTTTTATGAATGGTTATCTGCGTGTCTGTCTCTCTGGGAAGGATGGATATCACACTTCTGACAAAAAGGCTTTCAAAACTGATTGACAATCAAGCCTGGCAGGAGACTTTTTTTTCATTCCATGGGAAATTCCAGAAAAGAAAAAAAAATCGCTTTACTATATGTAACAGAGGGACTCCCAACTGAGGTGGGTGAGGCATTTCCATGAGAGGGTTGCTAGCTGTGACTTATGTGGATCACAGCGCCTGAAGAGGAGGCTGTAAGTGGGCGTCAAAGCTATTTGGGATGGCTGAGACAGTAGGACTGTAAATAGAAATGGTTGTGGGTTGATACTCTCACTGAAATCAGAATGTTTCAAGGATTATGAAATGTGAGGTTGCTTAGAAAGTAAATCCCCCAGAGTTCGAATATACAGCTGAGTTGTAACAGTCAGTTATTATTAACGATAATTAGCACAAACAAAACCAGGTGCTTGAGGACGTAGTGTGCTGTTGCCACAGATGGCCTTGGGTCTGAATAGATTTGTCTCACAGATTTTGTTTTAAATTTCATTATAATTGGTGTTTTTATTCTGCATGAGGACTGTCTGGCCAGAAAGGAGATCTGTGGAAAAGAGCCTGGGGTCCTGATGGGTGCAAGTTACCCCAACATCACCAGGAGACCTTGCAGTGAAGGTGGCCGGTGGTGGGTCTTTGGGGGTGCTGGGGCACGCAGGCTGTGCAGGGCAGCGGTTCCCCAACAGTTCAGCACTGGTGAGACCATGTCTGGGCACTGGGTCCAGTTTGGGTCTCCAAGTACAGCAGACAGTGACAGACTGGAGATGCTGGAACCCGGGCTGCGTGGGTTTTATTACCAAGCCGTCCACTTTGACGCATACCTCAACTAGAAGTATTTCACCCACACCTCCTCCACCATCAAATCTGCTCTGCTCATGGCTGTGACTTTTGACCTCTCTGTCACGATCTGCAACCCCTGAGGCATGCATCCCTCCTGACAAACTCCATGGCACCAAGACTGGAATGGGCTTGACCATCCATCTGGTGTTCCCGGCCTCCTTTCTCCTGAAGATGCTGCAATATCGCTGGGTAAATGATCTCTTGCACTCTTTCTTGTCTACATCAGGATATCATCAGTGTGGCTCAGTCACATTTATTTGACATTTATGAGACAGCAGCATTTATGGCTTAACTGTTTGCTCTTTTCTCAATGGCGTTAGACTCACTGTTACTTGTTCTGTCGTACATCATGATCCTTAAGACTGTCTTGAGTATTGCATCCAAGGAGGAGTGGTCCAGGGCCTTGAACATCTGCACCTCCCATATCTGTGCTGTCCTAATCTTTGACGTCGCAGTGATCAGATTGTACATGATTCACAAGTTCGGGAAAAAATGGTTCTCCACTGTTCGCATCCACATGGCCAACATCTGCTTGCTGGTCCCACCATGATGAACCTGATTGTGTACAGTGTGAAAACCAAACAGATCTGTACCTGGACCACCAGAAAGCTGCAAGAAGCCAGATGTGACTCTACAGTCATGGTGTGAGCTGCATCGGAGCTGAGGGGTCTGACGGTGATTGCACAGGTGGGTGGGTAAAGCCTTGCAGGTGGCAGTGGAGTCACACAGTTCGGAAAGGTAATGAGAATTAGGTTAAAATTTTAAGGGCAAACTCATCACCTGGTGACAACTTGAATAACTGCTAAGACTCGGGCAATAAAATTCCAGTTGAAAGGTGTGCCATTTTCATGGTCAGATGCGGCTTCTTGCATTGCACACGTAAGATGTTATTAATTAGAAGAAATGCATATAACTCTGAGTGTTGTAACTGCATAAATATTTTAACCAAACATAATTTCCTCTACTGATTTTCCTCTTACAATAATGTCTAATGGAGAATGATGTTCTGTCTGCTTGCTTTCGTAAAAAAAAAAGAAGGAATAAATACTTCAATAAAGTTTAAAATGCTGCAGCAGAGTACTGGATATATCTACCAATATTATGCTAGGAGTACCAGCAATTTGTATCAGTTAATTAGGGAACACAGCCATCACAAGGGTCAGAAAGGCGTTATCAGTAAGAATGGTTATTCTCAGTGGGTACAAAGGAGAGTTAAAGACTAACCAGCAAAAGCAAATGTAGGCTATCATGAGATAGGCAGTTTTAAGAGCCAGCTCTGTGCGTCTGCAGAGGAGCTGACAAGGGAAGTCCTCGAGGTGGCATTTCTGCTGGATGAATCATCTCAGACAGACTCGATAAGCTGTGAGACCCACCACAAGGATGGGTTTGCCATAGGTCTACCCGGGGTTTCATGCACAGAAGTAAAGGTATATAACTGCACCATGAGCCCGGTGTTTCCAGGGCATGCCAAACCCTGCTGCCTGTGCACAGGATGGGCTGTCAGCCCACAGAGAACTGGGGATCTTCCTCCCTTAGTAATGCATGCATGATTAATCCATGAATTTATCATGTATTTCTATTTTCATGTGAACAAAAAACCAAACAGGGTTTGGAGCAGAGGGGAGTTAATTTTGCTGCCTGGCACTCAAATGTCCCATTCCACCAGCATTTTACACCCATTATGCTGGTGTGAGCTCATCAAGTTTTGCCTCCAGACACCTTTCTGAGCAAAGGCTCTGCGTCTGCCATCTCCTGGCATGTGCCATGGGAAGGCTGAACCATACTTCACGCTGTTTTTCTCCTCAAGACCCTGAAAGGATGAGCTGATGCACAACTTTGTGGGACAGAAATAGTAGCAAGGACAAGACATATACAAGGTCAAGATACATCCTGGAAGAGCATTAGCGGTCTACTAATTGCATGCCTTCAAGGGAAAGAGGAATTCCTCGGGCTCTGGTTGCTCAGGGGCACTTTCATTCATTTCACGTTGGATGCTGAAGGCAGAGCTGGATTAACACACAGAGGTCTCTGGCTGATCCTTATGTATCTATGAATTTCAGGGAGTTGTTTTATCACCCCAAGTTCCCTGCTGTGATCTAGCCCTACTCATCATACAGCCCTGCCTTACGTGACCAATCCTGCTTGTCCTAGGTCCACGAGATTTCTCATCACCATGCCGATGGTGACTGGGGAGTTTCTTGTATCTGCTTCTGTTGGGGATGGTGAAACAAAGGATTTTCTGGTCCACAAGTGGGAGAGACTTCCAGTCCGAAGTGGGGTCTCGCCCCAGCCCTTCCCCATCCCAGCAGAACTTCAAAAATGTCTCTAGGAAATCCGGGCTGCCCAGGGATGCTTACTAGTCCCAAGTGTGGGCTTCCCACCTTCCCTTCCCAACACACTCTGCTCCAGCTGCTTCTCCTGGCCCTGTGACCTGCTGCTCCACCTTCTCCTTTCCACCTACCCAGCCCCGGGCTGCAGCACCTCCAGAAAATTGCCAGAGCTGCCCTCTTTCCTCAGAAGCTCTCCATCACCTGCAGACATGACGTAATTCTCCGTAATTCTCTGCCTCAGCTCCTGCCCCACAAATGGGAGGAATTTATATGGGTTTTTTGCCTTTTTTGCCTTGTTTTGCCTGTTGGACAATGTCTCTGCTCGGCAATATTGCAATCAAATCAGAAACCAACAGGGACCAAGGGGACCTGCTGAGCAGGAAAGCAAGTGTGCTTTCTGACACGAGCCTGCACTCAGTTGTGTGTGAGCAATCCTTGTCCCTGGGCAGCGTCTTTTAAAACTCTTCAATGCCAATCATCTGCAGATCTCTGAAACTTCCTGTGCTTATTGTTTTAACGCCTTCTTTTGAGACTCCTAGAGGGAAAATATTCCATCATTTGCATACGGTAAACCTTTAGCATCTGGCTTTTTCCTCAAGGCAAACATTTCCTGAGCATTTCTACCCTGACTGACAGTTTCACTGTCCATATAGTGACCAAGTAATTTCTTAATTCTCTTTTTGCAGTTATTGCTTAGAAAACCTCTCTCTTAGAGTCCTTCTTTCTCTTGGTTATGGGTTTTGCTGTGTGAAAAAAAAAACCCTGTATGAATTTCCCACACTTCCTACATTAGTATTCATACTAATCCCTATCAACTTCCCCTTTCTTCCAGTTTTCATATTTTTTTACATCTGATTCACCTTCCTGTGTAAATCAAAGAAAGCAAGGTGTATGTGTCTGTGTCTGTCTGTCTGTCAGCTCCCACCTATGCTCTTCATTTTCCAGTTATTTTCCACCAAGTCTGACAGAGATGGAACAATCATAGGGATATCAAGAGCCTCCAGGTTTAACGAGAAGAGTCAGGTCTCTGGAGAAGGGAGATCCTGCCAGCCACAGGTGGGAGGGAAGGGTCTGAAGGGGCAGCTCAACCCCTGCTCAGCATCGGGAGCTACGTGGGATGCAGAGCAGGGGACGACAAACATCGGTGCTCCCATCGCGCAGGGAGAGATGAGCTCACCTGCGTGGTCTTGCATGTGGCTCTTGGGAAGATACAAAACCTTGAGCCACAAACCTTTTTATAATAATTCACCCCATTTATTAAAACTTCTGGTTTTGGTTTTGTTTTCCTGAAAAAGATCTCATTTGGGGGCAGATGTCCAACTATTACAAATCAGCAAAAATTCAGTGGTGCAAAGGGATCAGTGCTGACTCTTGGCAGTAGGAAAGACCAGTAATAATTAAAGGATTGATTATGTTTATCTAGCTTGCACTGAAGAGGTCAAAGGATTCTGATTCCTGCATTTATTCCAACACAATATGTTTTTCTCAGCTTATACCTAGGAAAATGTTTGATATTTTCTGAAAAATTTGAGATACAAGATATAGAAATATGCACTCAATGGGGAGCTGGACATAGCAGAGTCCAAGCAGAAAACATGCATCTCATCAGCATGTAGGTCCAACCAAACCGATCGATAAACCTCTGATGGTAATGGGATAAGACCAGGTTGCAGCAGCCTGAATTCTGGTCTATGGTTCCCCACTAATTTCTCCTTTTTCATTAGTGTTTCAATTTAGTCTGAGGAAACATCTAGCAGGAAATCTGATCAGCAGTGATGTTGGGCTGAGTCTAAAAAAGGTAGGAAACCTGGTTATTTATTTCACATGCACACACTCTGCTTCTTTGGTCCAGACCATTTCTCCGTGCTTTCCTTTCAAAGGAACAGCATCCCTGTCACCGCATTTGCCCAGTCCTGAAGAGTACTTGGGACACCTTTTCTCGAATCAGTTTGTTTTTCATAGTGTAGATGATGGGGTTTAGCATGGGTGGCAGGAGCACATAGAGATTGGCCAACAGGATGTGAACATGGTGGGGGACATTGTGGCCAAATCGATGAGTGAAAAATGAGAAAAATGCTGGTGTGTAGAACATTAATATAACGCTGGCATGAGAGCTGCAGGTGCCAACTGCCTTGAGCTGGGCATCCTTGGACGAGAGCCTGAAGACAGCTCGGAGAATGAGGATGTATGATATCCCGATGAGCACAATGTCCACGCCTGGGGACAGAAGGGTGGTGGCAAAGCCGTACCAGATGTTAACGGAGATGTCGGCACAGGCCAACCGGGCGATGCCCATGTGCTCACAGTAGGTGTGTGGCATAATGCTGTGTCTGCAGTATGGCAGCCTCTGAAGGAGGAATATTGTTGGGAACATTACACAAAAGCTCCTGGCTATTGCAGCCAGCCCTACCTTGGCTATCACCGAGTGCGTGAACACTGCGGCATATCGCAGAGGGTTGCAGATGGCCACGTACCGGTCGAATGCCATGGCCAGCAGAATGGTCGACTCTGCAATGAAGCTCAGGTGTGTAAAGAACATCTGGGTAAGGCAGGCGTGGAAAGACGTCTCCTTGGAAAGGCGCCAGAATATGCTCAGGGCTTTGGGCACTGTGGAGGAGGATAATACGAGATCTGCCACTGCTAACATGGCCAGGAAGAGGTACATTGGCTCATGCAGGCTTCGTTCCGTCACAATGACAAATAAGAGGATGAAGTTGCCAAGGAGTGCTGCGATGTACAACAGGCAGAACGGGATGGAGAGCCAGGTGTGCAGGTCCTCCAGGCCTGCCATGCCCAGCAGAAGGAAGGAGGCAGGCTGCAAGCTGGTTTGATTGAGAGTCGCCATGGTGGGATGATACCTGAATTAGTTTGGGCTCCCTTCCCTGTAAGTGAAAATAGGGGAAGAGGTGGGAAGCACAGTTCAGAATACAGAAAACCCCACCTGAGTGTCCCTAGAACCCTTTATTTCTCTGGCTCCTGACATGTTTTAAAAAATCACTCCCCCACACACCGGGTAAGCGTGCTTGAGACACTGACTCCAAATCAAGTAATAAACTAAAAAGCGTATTTCGTAGACTCAGATATTGAAATCCAGCAAATGGATTTATCAAAGTTCACAAGCTTGGCACCAGCTTGTGCACCCAGGAATCCAGCCCCTCTAGCTCCAACTGCTGTTATTTATTGTGCTTTTATTCTGTAGCACCCAAAAGCATATGAGGCAGGAGACAAGTTGGGACTGACTGACGCTGATTTTATACAACGTGCTATTTCTTCCAGTACCCACCTCACCTCACTCCTCACTCATTCACACCACGTTTCACATGATGGCAGACTAGGATCCCTGCAAGGCAGGGAAGGCTCGCACAGCATCCAGGGCAAGAAGGCTGTTTACGGATGGCTGCATCGCATCAATATGAGAGGATGATCCACGAACCGGTGCAGAACAAAGCAGAGTGGAAGATCAGCACCCCGCAGAGTATGTGATCTCAGGGAACAACCGTGTGCCGGGGAGGCAGAACAGCCGCTGAATTTTAAAGCAAATTCAGAAGCAAAGGTCTAAGGCAGAGCACGGCTGTTGACAGGAAAGCTGTGCAATCCTGGCACAGAGTTTGCACAGAGGAGGTCAGGATCCTCAGCGTTTGCTCATGTCAGAGCATAATGGGGTGGGGGGGCATTTGCACTGCAGCTGGGCAAAATAACAGCCCAGCAGTGCTGCCCTAGTGTAATCTGCCCCACACTGTGTCTCATCTTCCTATTCTGGCCTCAGCTGGCCACATCTACCACCAGATGTGCACCGAACAAGTCCAAATCCTCCAGTGACCCAACATGCACAGGGTTTGTGTGTGCAGAGTCCTCTCTGGGCATGCCAGGAACTGCTGCAGCTTTTCTCCTTGGTGGTACCTTGGGACTTTTGTCTGTGCTTCCCCTTCCTCTGCAAGTTGCTCAGCCCTACCCAGAAGGTGATTTGCAATATCTCCAGAGAAATAACAAAGCCACCTGTGAGAGCAGCATCAGCCAAACTAGTCGAAATGTGAAGAAGAGCCACGAACCCTTCACAGACAATGGGTGGTCAGGGCTAGGTCTCCGGCTGCCTTCACTGGCAATAATCTGCCTGGTGATGATAGCGGAAACCTTTGCTGATAGTCTGCTGCTTCTTTGAAAGCACATCCCAGTCCCCTTATTGGGAATTATACATGAAAGGCAGCATGAGGTCATCAGGTATATGTCAGCTTTTCGGAGCCAGGCTGTGATCTCCTGCATGAAACATTGATCCAGGTGGAGCCTGGGAAACTCTCCTGCAGGTAGCTGCCGCAGGTAGCACACCTTCAGGTCAGAGAAGGACCCTGGAGCAGAAGTAGCAGCATTTACATGACAAACCCTGCCTGGAAAATGGTGTTTCTCCTCTCAGAGCCTAAAGCTGCAGATTGGAGCGGTCTGGGGGAGTTTCTCCCAACTGCAGAATTTCACCTTCTAGTTCAAATCAGACACCTCAGCCACAGAAACCTGCCAGATGACAGCTACTGCAAATAACTCACCAGCTCCCGTGACAGCCAGGAATGAGGATATCTGCCGCTGAACCTGAGGGGACACCTGCAGAGAGGGGCAGGGAGGTGGCAATATTTATATGCTCCCCTTGAGTCCCCATGGGGCTCACATGCAGCTGGGAGCAGCAGAGCTCTGGTCTGTGCTGCTCAGACAAATGTGATGGAAAGTATACAAAATTACTGGGGTTTTGAGTGGAACTCCTTTAATGTGAGCTGCCTGGTGAGAGATTACCTTCCATTGCCTCCGCAGATTATGGCATGGGACGGAGCGCACAAAGCCTTCAGAGTGCTGTATCATCTCCTTCACAGCGGGCTTGGGATGAGGTGGGATGGCTGAAGACACATGGATGAGTGATGCTGACCTCCTCCAGCCAACCCTACGGAGATGACACAGTGTCTGCTGCGATCACTGCCTCTAGCCTTGCTCTGCCTGCCTCTGTGGGTGTTCAAGCCCTGCTGCTTCCAGCACCAGTGTGATTAATACAGTAAATGTGTCCGTTCTCTGCAGCAGGCTTTCGTTGTCATTCCTGGTCTGAACGCTCAGCATTGGCTTGTAATCTGCAAGGACTCTCTTTGGGGGCATAAAAAGAAAATCCAATATTAACAAAGAGTGGGAATGATCAACAAGTGGGTGAGCAGAAAGAGGTTGTGGGGGAATGGAAACTAATAAAAGTACGAAGAAAGTCAAACTTGGGTACCTTAAATTAAGCACTAAATCTAGATTTAGTTGCTGAAATAAAACCAGACAGATTTACTTTAGCCAGATATTTTCTTTTTCAGCCAGATGTTTTCTTTTTCCTTTCTTCCTCCTTTCTTTCTTTTTTCCTATTCTTTCTCAGGAAAATTGTGACCTGACATCTTGGGAATCACATTTCAAGATTAGATTTTCAAGCCCCCAAAATTGGGATATTTGCAAAAAGTCATTGTCACCAGCTGTTGGCATGTGCATGCCTTATGGCTGTCCAGCTGCAGCACAGATATTGTAGCACATAACCCTTGGCTCGGACTGACTCTAGTGTAAGGATTCATGGTTTTAATTAAATAAGGTCCTCAAGCCTCAGGGATCCACTTGACATATTTGTGGCATAGGCAGACTGATGCTTTCTAATGCCTGAAAATCAATTTCGTATTGGTAAAGCTGGAATTATCTATGTCCCACACCTAATTTGGGTATCCCTCCCTGTGGGTGAGGCAGTGGCACATGGCTCTCAGAGGGTCTCAGGGTGGGGGACTGATCTCACCTCATTTCTCTCTGTCACCCTGCATGCAGGGACCAGGACCTAGAGCAGTCCCAAAGACATCAGGTTTTGGCATTGCCCAGCAGCTTTCAGGGGTTCCTCTCTCCTGTCCCACACTGGCGGCAAGCTCAGGACTGAAAAGCAGTCATGGGGTTTAAGTTCCTCAGCTTTTGGGTTTTCAACCTAAAATTCTCAAAATCAAAGCACAGCTACCTTTTGAATGCAGCAGCTGTATTCGGGGGTGCGCGTGGTGTGGGGGTCTCTGTGCACATGCATCCTTTCTCTGACAGAGGCTTAACTGGGGTTCCTCTGAAAAATGCCTTCAGCAGCCACTCAGGTGAGGACCCTCTCTCTCTCTCATGGAGACTTCACTTCTGGACTGTCTCCCTGCTTCAGAAAAAGGAGGAAAATGAGAAAAGGAAGAAGAAAAGGAGAAACAAAGTTTCCGTGAAGGTCCTGACATGGGGCAAAGAACCTATGGGGTGCCTCTGGCATGGGGCAACCTGCGCGACCCCATGGATTTGCTCTCTCATTTGTGGTCTCCAAAGCGGAGATATGCCCCCCTCCTTGTTTGCATGAGGAGCTCCCCACCGTGGGCTGAGGCCACCGGGGCCTGGGGGCGACAGGGACCAGGAGCATCCCGCATCCCGCCCCGCAGCACCCAGCAGAGGGAAGCAACGAGCCGCGCTCCGCCCGCCCGCAGCCTCCCCGGGGGGGTCGGCCTGAGCTGTGGCAGAGCCCCCCCGGGGAAAGGGGAGTGGGAGTTTGCAGGATCCTGGCTTCACACCTCCCCAGTGCTGCTGCCAACGCTCTCGGCTGGCGAGACGGCGTCCGGCTCCCGCCGCGCTGGTGCCTCTGGGCTCCCAAGTCGGGATGGAAGGACTCGCTCCGGGGCAGCGGAGCTCAGCTCAGCCTGCGCCAACATGGGAGTGCTGCAAGGAGCTAGTGCAAGGGCTGTCTCACCCAACAGCCTGGCCACCAGCAGATCCCTGGGGCTTTAAGCACAAGGCAAACATGCAGCCATGCTCTTCAATACAGAAGAGCGCAGGGGCTCGTCAGCCAGAGAGGCTATTTTGGTATCCTGTGAATTTGTCTTGCTGCTTTTTGAGCTTGTAGAAACCTTTGCTGCCCACAACATGCTGCAGAGCTCTTCCCCGAGGGAGAGGGTCTGAGGACAGCTCTGAGGTTGAGGGCAGCGGGTCTCACCCATGAGCAAGGCTCTGCCAAGCAGGTCTCGGGTGAAGGGTGTCTGATTGAAGCTCTCACCAGAACAACCCACAACTTCAATACTGGAAGAAGCAGAATTACTGGTCTCCAGGGTCTTTAGTTGGGGTTTGCAATTTTATTATACGTAGGAGGACGCATATATGTGTCTTCATGGGTTATACAGATGTATGCCAAGGGGTCTGAGCCTGGAAAGGCTGGGGGAATCCACTGGACCACTTCTTAAAATACTGATAGTTCCCAGTAACACTGCTCCTAAGGACATGCTGATCTTACTTGTTACAGTGCTGGGTGCACAGTCCCTAACAAACACTGGCAGAAAACATGAAAACAGTTCTTAAATGTTTAAATTGTTTCAAAATGTCCTTCCAAGGGCCATCAGTTCATACAGTGCCCGCACCTCTGGCTCAGCTGGAAGAGAACAGCTCCTTTTGAAACAGCGCTACCCCATCAGCTCAAGTGGGAAGAAATCAATCCTCTAAGTCTAAATGAGCCAGTCTGAGGAGGCGTTGTGCTGCAGTGCCTTCTGGAAACTCCAGCATACTAATTAGTTCATGCTAATTCAGGAATGACAGTTATTTCAAGAAATCTGGTGTTGTAACCTAACCCAGGCAAAATGCTCCAGGTGAAACACAGAAAAACCTAGGGAGGAAAGCACTTGTGTTTTACAGAGAAAACAATACTTTTGGTTAATATCTGAGAGTCCAAAAGCCATTGCTTGATATAGAGGGTTCCCCTTGCAGACCTGGGGGGGCTGCTTCTATTACCAGCCCCCTGTTTGGGATGCCAGTCCAGCCGTGTCCGTAGAGGGTGAACCTTGCCAGACCCGGCCCCCTCTGCTCCTGATCACCCGCATCCTCCACCTCACATACAATGGACCAAGTCCGAATGTCCAGTGACCAGCCTGGTCTCCCTGGGGTCACACACAGTTCCAGGTGGCCAAAAGGACCGTCACAGAGAGCAGTGCCTGCCCTGGCACCCGCACTGACACCAGTAGTGCTCACGTAGACATGACCAGCACGGTCAAGCCCCGTTCCTCCTCAATGGCTGGTGAGGACAGGACACGACCCTCACCCGCTTGGTTCACAGTCACTCTTGTGTCCGTGGGTCCCTCGAACCCTGCAGCAGACCTGAAGCCTGTCCAGATCCATGCCCAGATCCTGGGACCCTCGAATACTGTGTTCAGTTTTGGGCCCCTCACGACAAGAAGGACACTGAGGTGCTGGAGCGTGTCCAGAGAAGGGTGACGAAGCTGGTGAAGGGTCTGGAGCACAAGTCTGATGAGGAGCGACTGAGGGAACTGGGGTTGTTTAGCCTGGAGAAGAGGAGGCTGAGGGGAGACCTCATCGCTCTCTACAACTGCCTGAAAGGGGGTTGTGGTGAGGTGGGTTTTGGCCTCTTCTCCCAAGTGACAAGTGATAGGACAAGAGGAAATGGCCTCAAGTTGCACCAGGGGAGGTTCAGGCTAGATATTAGGAAAAAGTTCTTCACTGAAAGTGTTGTCAGACGTTGGAATGGGCTGCCCAGGGAGGTGGTTGAGTCACCATCCCTGGAGGTATTTAAAAGACATGTGGATGAGGCACTTAGGGACATGATTTAGTGGTGGACTTGGCAGGGTTAGGTTAATGGTTAGACTTGATGATCTTAAAGGTCTTTTCCAACCTAAATGATTTTATGATTCTATGATTCTATGACTCGTTTGTCCACTCCCCAGATCTGGCCTTGGGTCTTTCTGGGTTCTGGTCCCCTCCCATGCATCAGTTAGTCCAGCTTGTTGTTTGTCACCAAATCCCACACGTGTAGCCCTGTACACAGACAGCGAGGTCACTCAGAAAAGAGCCAGAAGTGAGTTTAATGAGCAGACAGGACAGGCTGCTGTGGTCAGGTGCATGGCCTGTAGAGTGCATTGAACAGCAACTTGTTTAGACTCCATCAGCCCCTTTACCAGTCCCGCTCCATTTTCCCATGCTGGTTCCTTCCCAATCCACCTGGATCCTTCCTTTCCCTCCTCTTTGTTCCTTCTCCTAAACATCCCATAATACATTTTGCACATTCTCACAAGCCCCTTAAATCATCCCATATAAAGTTTTACACATGCCCCATCGAATATCCAGTACTAAGTCTGCTCTTTCTCAGGGGACCCATGATAATTTTCTTTCCGTCTTCTCAGAAGTTCTGCTTGAACCTCTTTTCTCCTGGCACCTCCATCCACTCCTCAGTCACTGACCTGAAGGTTGTGGTCTGTGTTATTGTCTCTGTTATCTCCTGGGGTTTTGGGTTTGTGTATGTAGGTGTGTTTTGTTATTTTTCATGTCTTTTGTCTCTGTTTATCTGTTGAAGAGCCATTAACCAGATATCCTTACAAACCATGGTACTTACATTGCAGGTATCTAGGTATCCTTTACCTTCCATATACATTTTACCTTTCTTATATCTTTACTTGCCACATATCCTCACATTGGCAGAAGTCTGGCATGTTCCCCTCTCCTGGCTGGTCTTCTTGGGGGTTGAACCTTGCATAAGACAGTTGGCAGTGACCATCATATTGGCTTTACTGACAAATGGCAACCCTGGACTTATGGATCGTTCTTTGGCAGATCATCCTCAGTATCCGTCTACGGATTGCTTTGGTTTTCACGCTGTAAACGATAGGATTCAGGATGGGTTGGAAAAGGAAACGGATGTTGGCTGCGAAAATGTAGGCCTGGAGGGACACGTGTTTGCCAAACCGGTGCATCATGGACACACAGATCAGGGGATAAAAAAGACGAGGACAGCACAGATATGTGAGATGCAGGTGTTGAGGGCTTTGAGACGCTCCCTCCAAGTTGCAATTTCAGGATGGTCTTAAGGATGAGAAGATAGGAGAGGAGGACAAAGATCAAGTCCAAACCTAGTGTGGAGAGTAGCACAAAAAGGCCATAGATAATCTGAGCCTGCATGTTTGAAGATGTCTGGATGCAAACAGTAGGGATGGGAGAGCTTGCTGACCCTGGTGAAACACAGCCGGGTCAGCAGGATTGGGAGTGGGAACTGAACAAGGGCCATCCTCACAATGATTGCCACACATATCTTGGTGGTCACTGAGTTGGTGAGGATGGGGGAATATCCTATGGGGTTGCAGATGGCCACGTAGCGATCGAATGCCATCGCCAGAATGACAGCAGATTCAATATCTGTGAAGGAGTGAATGAAGAACATTTGGGCAAGGCAGGTGCCAAAACTGATCTCTTTGGCCTTTAGCCACAGCATCCTCAGCATGGTTGGGAATGTGAACGTGGACAAGCCCAGGTCGGCCACAGCTACCATAGCAAGGAGTAGATACATGGGTGTGTGGAGGCTCCGCTCTGCCCTGATGATAGAAAGGACAGTCAAGTTCCCCAGCAGTGCCAGGAGGTATGTAGAGCAGAGGGGAACAGCAGACCACATCCGAGTGGTTTCCCATGCTGGAAAGCCACCCAAAAAGAATGATAGGGTCCTGGTCTGGCTGCTGTTGGTCCTGGGTGGGATGAAACAAGGATGCTCCATCTCATCCCTGAATAGCTGCCCTGGAACGAAAGCCAGCAGGGTCACAAACCACGCACAGGCAGTAAGAAATAGGGACAGTCTGGGAGCCCTTCAGTCTGAAGCCTTGGATCAGAGGCATCACCAAGACCAGAAAACCTGTGCTACAGCAAAGCTTAGCTGGAGATGTACTGAAACAGTCTGAGCATGCTCACCTCCCCCTGCATGCACGCTCTGACACAGAAACCATGCACAGACAGAAAACATATGTATGCGTTGCATGCCCGGTGTAGGCAGGATCTAGCTCTGGCTGCCTGGTATAGCAGGGGAATAAACAACTTAAAACCAAAAAAAAAGTCCATGAGTGCTTGTGTAAATGCAAATTGAGAGAGGGAAGGGACATTGCAATTAGAGAGGGCTGATCTTGAATTTTGTGCTTTGCTGGGAATCTCCAGTGAAAGAAGAGGAGCTGATAATGGATCAGATACTGGTCTGCCTGTGGAAATATAGCAACTTCCTTAGGAATGGAGACCAGTAGGGCCTGGCCCTTTTAGACCAACAAGACACAGGCCATCTACAAACACACGGAGGGAAAAAGATTTACTTAAGCTGACGGATAGTGATTACTCACAAAGCAACGTGTGTAAATTGTACACAGATAAAGGTAAGCTGGAAATTACCAGGACATTGTATCAAAGCAGGAGGTCTCTGGACATCCTCCCACTAGAAATACAGGGAGGAGAGATGGATCTGCTTTTACAGAAAGTTTTCTTTCTGTAAACTCATGCTGCCTCATGCTGCCAGGAAGGATGGGGACAGGACTCAAGGACTGTAATCTCTAGAGTCTTCTCCCCACGGTACTTGCAGGCTTTGCTGCGTGCCTAACTTGGGTCCTCACGCCTGTCTTTGAAGGACCATCTACCACAGGGTATCGACCTGTAAGTCTAGAAAAGAATTTGAAACAAAAAACTGTAAAACCATTACCTTTAGAAATATCTAGATCTATCTGTCCATTCAGAAAAATTGCAGAAATATTGTTGTTCTTTCCTCAAATTCATAAAGCTTCTATTCCACAGCATCTCTCTGCCCTTCCCTGTCTCAGTGTACAGGTTTCTGGCCCCGTGCAGCACCCTTGGATAACTGCAAAGACAGAACAAGTTCCATGGATCGACCTGGGCTTGCACAAGGCTACAGACTTCAATGTGTGGGAGTTTTCTCTAGTCCTCAAGAGAAGCTTATCAAAGATCATCCCCTACATTACATGGAGGGGAAGGAGGAGGAGTTATGGGAGAAAGTTATCTTCAGACACAAACATCTGACAGGATCAGTTAAAGCAGCCGTAATTCCCAGTTCAGTCTCCACGCTGAGAGTACAGGAACTGTCAGAGGTCATTTTTAATTGCCCTAAATTTCTGGTATGCCCCATCTCTTCCTCCACAGCTCTGACTGTGCTTTACACAGACTGTGCTAGACGGATGCTGCATCAGTTGCGTGCATGAAGAACCGGGGAACCTCCTTGTCTCATCCACATTTTATGCAACAAAAAGGCACACTCCCACCGCAACATGCACTGGAGCAAGGGAGTATCGCTATTTTAAGCAGGCAGAGCGTGAGCTGGGTCTGGACTGGCAGAATGCAAGACCTTCCCAAATTTGAGATCAGGTCCATACTAAGCTCTCACATGTCACAGCCTGTCAGGAAGAGCACAACAGAAGGGTGAATCTTTTTGGTTGCTTTTCTAAGTGATGACTCATTTTAACTCTTACAGTTTTATGTACTCTGGAAAAAGACAAATTCCACCGATTCACCCCAGGATTTCACTGAGAACAAGTGTCCTCACAAAGCTGTGAGTGGAAAAGGGGCTGCACCCTGCTCTAGCATGGAGAGTGGTTCTCTGAGCAGATGCAGGGCTGCATATTCCCCTTTGCAAGCAGGGAAACGTGAGAGTTTGGCATCTCTGAGAGGTCCCCGACTCCGTGCCAGCCCTCTTGAAAGGGGACAGAGCCCAGCTCCTTGGAGCAACACCCTCCTCGGGTAGCTGAAATGAGCCGGCGCACAGGAGGGTGAGAGGGGTGTTTGCAGCTGCAAGCATCATGGACCCCGTCCACGTCTGCCAGGAGTCGGGACCGAGCCCTGGTCAGTGGCACAGTGCAAGCTTCCACGACGGAGCAAAGAGCCCACTCACCTGCCCCACTCACGACCATCCTGAGCTTCCCACCGGCTCTGCTGCGAGGAAGCAGCCTGCTCCTGACCCTCAGGGCTCACAGCAGCAGAGGATTTATGGAAGACCCCCGAGCAATCCCCCCGTGGGAGAGGGCTGGCCTGGGAGCAGGAGGGCTCTTCTCTTCTCAGTGCTCAGAGCAGATGCGTTAACCCCCACAGCACCAGGTCCACCCTGGCATGCAATGCAGCTCTGCACCGCACCATCTGCTGATGGCGGCAGGGGATGCACCCTGGAGACCCCTTCCAGAGATGTCCTTCTCCTCCTCCCGGCACCCCCCTCCCCAGAGAGCCAGGCCAGGCATGGTTTGGGTAAAGGAGCTCCAGCTCTGTGGCAGGGTGGTTGGCAGATGAGTCCTAAATGTTGTTCCCAGCCCTACTTCAGTTCTGTGGATGTGGAAGGAAACCCTGGAACAGCTCCCTGGTCTCTGGAGCAGACCAGAGCTATATGGCCTTGTGTCCTGTCCCCAAAAGTGGCCTTAGGCAGATGCTAAGAAAAGAATGTAAGAACAAAGCAAGTGTGCTTAGTAATTCCTCAAGCACCTCCCCAGCCCTCAGCAGTTTGTTGTCTAGGGCATTCCTGAGCCAGAACCGGTTCATATATATGTAATAGCTCAGGAAGAACTTTTTCTTCCTGAATTTGAATTTTGGTAACTGCAACACATAATGGCAAGAAGATGTAGAGCCACCACTTTATGCTTGTTCTGAACACATTTCTTCGGAGGGCTCCTAATTCCTGTACTGGAAGAGACAGCGTACACTTGATCCCTGCCACCCATCTCGGAGCCATTCAAAGGTGGCTTGTGCTGACACAACCAAAAGCAGTGTCCATGGTGTGACAGCTGCCTTCCTGACCGGTGCAGCATGCTATCTTCAGTATCAGGTCACACATCTTTGTTCTCCAAGATGTGCCGAGTTTGCCTTCCAGGAACACCTGTCTCAAGCTCTTTGGTCCCTGTGGGACCCACATCAGCATGGTCCAACATCTGCATCTCTGTCCTCTTCCACCTTCCAGCTTTCTTCTCCTTCACCCACTGTTTCAGGACCAACATCCATGTCCTGCTGGCCAGCCTGGACCACCCTGGCCTCACTGGGTATGGGGTGAAGACCAAGGACATGTTGGCACGGGGTTTTGGCTTGCTCTGTTAGAAGCAGTGCACCCTGGAGCCCAGCACTGCTCTGGCAGGTGAGGCCAGATGAGCCTGCACTCAGCAGCCTCCCCCCTGGCTGTCCCCAAAATGCCTCCCTGAGCATCCCAGCTCCCTCCAGCTGCCCTGGGTCACTCTGAGATCCTGCAGTAACTCACCCAGCTTTCAGTCCTCTCGTTGGGGTGCTTTGGGGTGTGGCACATCGTGAGCCCCTGAGTGCAGCCACTGGGGCGGTGAGAGGGAAATGGGGTTCGAGTGAGCACTGTGAGATGGTCCTCAGGGACCAGGGCATGAGCAGGCACCTGGGGGACACGCTGAGTTGGGCTGGACCAGAAGAGGTGCTCTGGGACATCCACCTCCATTCCCACCACTTCTTTGTGGGTTTTCCACACACAGACCTCTTGCTATGCCCTTATCGTGTGACAGCGGACACTCCTGCAGTGTCGCAGTTACACTTTAATCCGGAAGGTCAGCAGCATGTCTAGGTATGATTTAAATCTCTCAGCCCTCAGAAGGGTTCTTGTGAGAGGCAGAAGGTTCGTGGGGGTCTTCCTAAATCTTGGAATGGATTTAACCGCAGCACTTGGTGCACTGATGGATGAAGCATTTTGAAAACAACATACTAACAATAATAATAATAAAATAAATGCCTGGGAGGGTTTCATTTGGCTAGAGGAAGTGATGAGAACAAAATGCTTTAATAGCCATTGTTGGTGAGGGGGAGAAATGGAATATTTAGTGCTGAACATTGTAGCTCAAGAGCCTCAGCGTGGATGAAGATGGTCAGATTTCAGTATCTAAAGTTATATTTATTACTGTATTCTTTGGGGCCTGTCTTTCCCCACCAGTAAAATAGTAATGAAGAAATACGGTGCACAGGGATACGGTGAATGTGTTTTTATTGCAAGGATGAATTCTGTTAGGAAAATCTTAAATATCTAAGCCGTTTGCATTTGTGCAGTCATTTTGATGGAGGTTTGTTACCGCAGCCATCAGAAAGCCCCCGGCTGACCGCGGGGAACAAGCCAGGCTGGAGACGGCAGCCGCAGCAGCTCTGCCGCTGAGCACCAGCCCTGAGGTCTCCGAGACTCTGAGACTGATCGCAGCGTGTCCTGTGGTGGCCCAGGAGTGGTGGCAGATGCCTTATTTTCAGAGGGAACTGAGATAAGCAGACCATATTCCCATCCTGGATACATCCTGGGTGTAAATTCCACACAGCCACGCACAAAAACCGCAGTCCACGTGGGCCATCACGAGGGAATGTTGCTCACCGCTAGCTCAGGCACCACCACTGACTCTTCTCACAGCCGAGGGGACAGCAGCGGTGTACAGCCCTTTCTTTCCCTCTGCCCTGGCCGAGCAGAGGCACAGCCCGTGCAGGCTGACTGCAGACTTGCTGCAGCACTGGTAACCCCTGCTGCAGGTTACTGCATCGGCCAGGACCTCATCCCAGTGCCTGCGCCTTGCTCCCAGTTCCTCCAGTTGAGATGCAGGGTTAGGGGGTGGCAGATAAACTCCCTGAAAGGGCAACCACACCTGCGCCAGGGCATACACACACAGCGCAGCAGAGCTGAGCCAGTTTCTGTAAACCAAGGCACCGGGAGGTGACCTGGAGCTTTCCCAGTCCGCAGCAGCTCCAAATGGGTCTGCTGTCTCTGTGGCCGAGCATGCAATGAGAAAGTATCAGCCTCTCAAATGCTTGTGCCTGTGGGTGATGCCCATTAAAAAGAGGTGTATGTGAGAGTCCCTGAGTGCTGCTACAGGGTCAGAACAAAGGCTGAAAGGGGTACAGGGGAGGAAAAGGGAGGAACTAGGGAAAAGTCTGTCCTTGCTCATCTCCTCAGACCCGGAAGATGTGGGAAGGGACTTGGTCCCAGCCCAGAAAAGACAGAAAATGCAGTAGCCAGATGTCTTGCTCTTGATGGAGACGGGGTGAAGCCCTCCTCCTGGGAGTCAGCTGCCGAGAAGGCAAAACTGGATTTGCCAGCAGAGAGCTTTACTAAACTGGGGAAGGGGTTCACTGAAGCAGCACAGCTTCATGCTGTGCCGGCAATAGGGCAATAAGGCATTTATCGGGGCAGGGAGACACCGTCCTCACCCCTTTCTCAGCTGGCGGCCCCGCACACGTGCCTCACGCTAATGCCCAAGGTCCGTTTCTTTATCACCAAGGTCAGCTCAGGAGCAAAATTCACGCCCAGTCGGATGGTCTGCTGTGTGCACAGGGAGCAGCGAGCCCCTCGCAAGGCTCTCCGCTCCCTCCCCGGCCCCACTGGGCTGTTTCTGATGCTGCTTTGTCCCCACGAGAGGATTGACCCCGTGGGCTGGAGACCTGCAGCGGGTGATTTGGGGTGGTGGGTGCAAGGTGCTTTCACACACCTTGCTGGTGTGCAAATGAGAGTGCAAAGCACTGGGGAGCAGCCGCACTGCTGCTCTGGCTTCATGTTGGTAACATTCTGGAAATCAGTGGGATAAGTCAAGCCTTGGAGTAGGTGAGGCAGCTCATTCCCCCCAGCTCTGCTCTGCACTCCTCGGCCCTTCGTCACACGGGGAACCAAACCTGGGTTGTACTTCTCAGAATGGCTTTGGATTAAGCCCCAGATTAGCAGTGGTTAGCAGCAAACACAGCCTGGATGGAAAATCTGCACCCAGATTGGGGAAGGGTTTGGGGCGTCCGAATCCTCTGGATGGAAGAGGAATTTGGGGCATCCGAATCCAGAGGAAGCCATCCGGATTCCTCTGGAAATCCCAGTGACTGATGGGAACATGGTCTGGAGGGAGCCCTGGTACCACCAGGCATCTCCCTGCCCCATGCTCGTGGGCTGGCAGCACAATTGGGTGTCCAGGGCTGTGCCTCAGTTTCCCCTCTCACCCCGTCCTGCCCTGCCGTTTGGCCTCGGCACGCCGTGGGGTTTCACCGACACTAGAGGGAGCAGGAACCCTCCCACGGCAGCGGGTTTGCCACAGTCCGAAATTGCACCCGCCTGTGGACCCGTGCAGGGCATGGGGTCTGCCGTTGTGGGTCCGGGCCCCCGCATCTGCAATGCACCTTCCCCGGGGCAAAGCCAAATGCACAACTCACGCAGTGCCGCAGGGGGCTCGCGGGGAGGCAGAGGGTCCTGGGGGGACCAAGCCGGGTCTGCCCCAGCGACTCTCCCAGGGTGGCTTGGCCAGCCTTGCTTTTCTTTCCCCCTCCCTTCCTTAAACCCGTGCCTCAGTTTCCCAGCCTGGAAAAAGAGGGTTTGCTTTCATTTGCATCAGCCCAAAGGTTTGTTGCTTTTTTTAGGAATGAACCGGCACAGGGGTTGCTCCCAGGAGTGCCACATTTCAAACATGAAGGAAAAGGCGCTTCCCAGGGCAGCAATGGTGCCTTGAAATCCTGATTGTGTGCCTGTTTGGAAGGGGCTCATGTAAAACACCAGCTCCTGGGATGACAGGAGATCCCAGGTGAATTTTGTGCCTTACGATACACTGGAGCTCAGTCTGGACAGCGTAATGCTTCCGAATGCAAATGTTTTGTGCTCTGAATCACCCTAAACCACATGTACCCAACAGCTCCTCAATCCCAGTGAAAGAGGCCAGCGTTAAGGCACATGCAAGAGCCTGCCCCGAGCACAGCAGGCTCAGTGCCCGCCTGCAAGGAGTCGTGCTCAGTACGGTCGAGAGGGCATTTCACAAACACCACATTGGCCTGGCATCAATTTCCAGCTGGAATGCTAACGAAAGTCTGGCTAAGGAAGATTATATCTTGCTGTATCCCTGGTGTAGGAGCCGGGCATGGGACGGCAAACATCCCCCTTTCTTGAGGGGGACGCTGCTCTGCCACGAGCATTTCGTGACACTTTGGGTGCAGCTGCCCTGCTCGGTGCCTCAGTTTCCCTGCAAGGAGCTCTGCCTGCCGGCCAGTGCAAATGAAAGCAGGGGAGCCCTCTGATCCCGCCTTTCCCTGGGAGGGGAGGCAAAGTGGTGTGCTTCCCTCTCCTATGGAAATAGGAAAGGTTTCAAAAGCAGCTGGCGCATTTCACTCCCTCTGCCAACACACAGACTTGCAACAGGGCAAGAGGGGAGGATGGAGAAGAGGGGCTGGTTATCAGGACATGTCCCACCGTCCCTTTGGGAATATGAGTCACCTGAGCCTGCCATGGGCTCTGCCCAGGGATGGAGGGCAGTCATGAAAACCACGTTGCTGCGGGGGTGAGCAGCCCACACTTGCCCAGGTGACCCAGAGCCTCCCTCTCTCTCCTGGTTCTGCTAAGAATAATAATAAAAAAAAATCTATATATTTTTCAGCTGGTTGCCACACTGCCTCAGCAGAAATATTTTCTGCCGCGTCAGAAGTCTGACACAGCATAAAAGGGAATGCTGCTCCTCAGCCAAGGGCTGCCTTATCTCTGCACAGACGGGCTCCTGTTTGTGCCGCGCAAGTTATCGCCCCGCCGCAGCCCCGTGCTGCAGCCGGGCTGGGAGAGGCTGCCGTGACTCAGCACCCTGCCGCGGGTGCAAACTCATTGCACTCGATTTATGATGGGAAAGCCCACCACAGCAATACGGCAGAAATAGCTAAAACATCCCGCTGCAGAAAACAGGCTTGAGTCCCGGGCATGTGAGTGAGAGCCACGTCTGAGACTGCTAGGCAGGCGATGCTGGCGTCAGAGCTGCCTTTTTGCCTGGATGTCTGAAGAGGAGCCTCGAAATAACGTGTCCCTCTGGGCTGGGGTGAGACAGGGTCTGTGGGACGTTCCCCGACCTCGGTCTCAGCTCAGCCCTTCAGAGATGCTGTTACTTGGGACTCCCTGGGAGAAAGGGGCTCTGCCTAGTGCATGACGCTGGGATGATGGCTTGGTGCGGTGGGGACCTGAGCAAAATTGCGGAATCACAGAATCACTAAGGTTGGAAAAGACCTGTAAGATCATCAAGTCCAACCATCATCAGTAACAACCTTCAGGCCAGTCCCTGGTTCACCCACAGGTTCTGCAACCACAGAGGTGCTGGGATGAGCTGCCGAACACCAGGGCCTCTGCTGGGACAGCTGGAGAGAGGCTCTCTAAGGGCTGCCCCACACACAGGATTTTGGTGCACCAGGCAGGGCATGGGGCTGCTTTCCCTTGTGAGGGGTACATGGTACAGGCAGCCCTCAAACAGCTGCTCAGTGGCTGCAAAGGGATTGCCCCAGGTGCCATCCCATTTCCAGAGCCACTTCTTCTACTTGAATAAGCAGTGGGGGCCAGGTTGGTGTCCAGTCTCCCTTTCTGACTTCCTAAAACCAAGTCCCGGCAGAGAAACAGGTCTGGCTCTGTCCATTGCCAGCATTAACATTTTGAAAGGCATCAGGGGAACGTAACCCATACAGAAAATGTGTCCCTGACCCAGCTGGTCCTATGCCACAAACAGGAGGAGAAAAGTCCATGTCTGAGCTCAGCAATCCACTTCTTGGTCCCATAGGAACCTTCCTTGCTCACAGGGCCACCTTTCATTAGCAAGCGCCCTGGGACTGTAAGGTCTGTGACACAGCTCTCGTGGTTCCCATCCAGTGCTGGGGGCTTTTTTGGGGGGGTCTGTGCTAAGGGAGCCTCTGCAAAGCAAAGACGGGCAGAGCCAGCTAGACCTGCAGCAGGCATAGTGCTGGGAGGACTGGCTAGGTCCCTTGGAGCTAACCTGCTCCTTAGAAAAAAGGATGCTGCAGTCTTGTTAGGGGGGGAAGTGAGGCCATTTGCCCTTACTCTGAAGTCTCTGGGGTTTAAATGTGTGGAGAGGTACCTACTCTCCATGCTGTACTTCTGCCCAGCGCGGGTACAACCAAGCATCTTCCCGGAGCAGCGGGCTCCTCTGCTTGTCTCGCAGCAAGACTCGGCTCATTTTGTCCAAGGAGCCCTGGGCTCCCTTAGTGACCGCAGGTGAGGACAGATGTGCGGAGGCCAGAAGAGCAGCCTTACCTTTCAGGCGTGAGCGCTGCCCAAGGCACGAGCATGGGCAAGGGCTGTGGTAAGTGTTGGAGGAAGGCAGAGTTGGACACCATTAGCAGCTGAGCGAAGGAGGCGGCTGGTGCCTGCTCTTGAGATTTGGAGCCACGCGTGCCTTGAGAGCACTGCAAAAGTCCCATGATCTTCAGAGCCAGAGGTTTCACGCTTCTTGTCTAAGGTGCTGAGGATGGCCTCCAACCTGCCTGGCACTGCTGGCCTCCCTCCTGCGGGGGTTTCCCTCCCCAGCCCGTCCCACAACAGGCGAGCCCGGACCCTCTGTGCTCCACAGGCTGATCCTGACCTCCTCTGCCAGCACCTATTCAGCTCTGTGCCTCTTCCCTTCCTGGGCCTGTAAAGAACCCAGGGTTCAGCCCTGGGCAATGGGTCTTTCTGGCCACTTTCTGCTCTCCTGAATTGACAGCTGTGAGTTTGAGCCCTGCATCAGCAGAGCTGCATTTGCAAAAAAGCTGAGTCCAGGGCAATTCCCCACTGACCTGCCAGACTGCGGAGTCACAGGAAGGCAAAGGCACCGGGACAGCCCCCAACTCCAGACACTGTTTGTGCCCACAGGACCGCAGGGATACTGCAAACCACCAAGGATCAGGGCTTTCGGATTAGCCACAGTTCAGCTGAGTTGCCAGCGGGAGACAGGAGTGCGGCTGCACTGCAGGATTTTCATGTGTGAGCACAGGGACGCAGTGTCACACGCAGGGCTGCGTCAATGCCTGAGAGCTTTTTACTTTGTAGGTTTCCTAACCAGGGCACCATAATTCATGGCACTGTGTTATCCTGTGTTAATCACTTATTTCATCTGCATGGGCAGGAGACCCCAGAAAGGGCCTTTTCTGTGGGTCTGATTTTCCATCCCTTTCTCTCTCCTCTGCTCACCTTCTGCTCTGGCAGTGCCCAGGGGCCCTGGGGAACAGACATTTAGGGACACTCATGTGGCTAGAGGAGCAGAGGGGAGGGCTTGGTGACTAAGAGTCAGCTCCCACCCTCCTGACCAGCTGTGTTGGTACACACTTTGCTCTGGTGTGAATGCTGCCTTTGGGCACTGGGCAGTGATGAAGAAGATCCTGAAATCCTGTCCTGTAACACCTCTCACCAGCCCTAAAAGAAAAAATGATAGGACAACCCAATTTACCCCATAGATACCAGGACTGCACACTGGTGTGACTAGCAAATGGCAGCAGCTGATGTGCGGATGGAGGTATGTCTGTACGGCTGTCCGTACGGCAGCAGGCAGCAGAGCCGGACCCCAGCCCCACTAATAATGCAGCTCATTTCTGCTAAATCCAGGGGCAGAAAACAGCCTGTCACATCTTGAGCACGGCCGGGCGCTGGCTTTTATCTCGGGTTGCAGTGAGGGTGGCGAGGAGCTATCTGGTGCGGGGCTCGCAGGGTGTGGGCGGCAGTGGGCTGCCCATGGGTGATAGAGGGGGAGCTGGGCACGGCCAGGGCGGTGGGGTCCCAACCAGCCTCTGTCAGGCTGATAGTTGGGTGTTGTGCTACATTGCTGTGGCCGGGCATGTTACACCGGCCGCAGCACGGCAAAGCGAAGCAGAGCCCTGCTCTGGGAGAAGTGGTGCTGCGATGGTGCAGCACGGTCCAGCAGCAAAGTGTGCACTGTGCTGCGATGGAGACTCATCACACACCTGGTCACAGCTGGAAAACCCCATCAGGCTCCCTCAACCCCTGCCCCATTGCTCTTCTCCTCTGCACCCTGGGAAGTGCTGCACCGACCACGTCCCTCACTCCAGCTGTCCCACTCGGGTGTCCCCTCCAGCCCAGACCCCGCGCGGGCTCGTTTTGCAGCCCAGGGCAGAGGTTCTGGTAGGAGGCCACGGGCTGGACCCTCTTGCCAGGAGCCTGTGTCCCTCTTGTGCTGAGCAGATGAATACCCCAGCGAGGGTGAGGCGTGAGAGCAAACCATCAACTCAGTTGTAGGCTGGAAAAACATTGCCTTAAATGAGACTGTCTTGGAGACAGCTCATCACGAATAAAAAAGCTGCTTTTGCCTATTTCTGGGTTGCTTTTGCCCAAGTTCTTGTGTTGAGGGATAACTCAGAAGCTGATTAATTAAATCTTTAGCTTTTCCCTGAATATCCTGGCTCTTACGCCTGACCTTGTGCCTCTCATCCCTTCACCTTCCTCAGCTCTGAACACCCCACAGCCTATGACACTGGCCTGGCTTTAAGGCTGAGTATGTCCTGGTGAATCCCTTTACAGGGATATAGGGACAGGGAGGTATGAACAGGGTCATGTCACATCTCCTGCCATGCCCTGGAGGTCCTCTGTGCATTTCTGTTGCAACCAGTCCCCAACCTCCAGACAGTGCCCCCTGAGACCCAAATTTCAGACCCAGGAGATTTCCTACAAAATTAAAGCAATACAGTAAAAGGCTCTAAGTCAATTAAAAGACGGAGGCCCACGCTTGCATGGTAAGTAAGTCATTATGTAGCATGAAATTCAGGCCAGAGCAGTCAGAGCAAGGGGTGCTCTGCACCTCTTGGAGTCAGACCTAAAGGGTACAAAGGGTTAAACCTGGATCCTGAAATCAGAGATCCACGTTAGGGGCAGAGAGGCATTCATGTAACCTGCAGTTATATTTTCTCTTAGTTTATTGTTACGGCACAGAAACAATTTGAAATGTCTTTGTGTTGAAAGCAGAGTGCCTCGGGCGATGAGCCACAGCTAAATTAGATAACTCTCCTCGCGGTAATAACATCAAGCTCTCTGCCTGCTTGCTGCAAAACTTCAATCTGCTCTGGATCTCCACCGTGGTGCACCCGTAGCTCTTCTGTTTGTGGTCTTTCCTATTCTCCCTTTCCCTCCTAAGGAAAAAAATTGCATTTTCAGAAATTCTCCTTGGCTTTCATGTTCAGGCTAGTAACCAGACAGTCCCAACCAGGGAAAGCTGTATAAGTCATGGTGATTCAGACCAGCCTGCTGCTGCTCTGCATTCCCCTGAATTTGTCCTTGACCACATCCTGAATGAGTTTATAGCAGCTGCTCCCCTGGTTTCCTGCTGGTCTGTGAGCATTATGTAAGGCTTTGCTCTGGTCCCAAATCTGGGGTTCACCTGGACGGTATCCTGAAGTCCCCTTTTGTCCCAAGCACCATTTTCTGGAGCAAGCCTTTACAGGGTACCTGTGTTAGCAGTGTGGTGGTGGAAAGTTAGCTCTGGCCTTCAAGTTAAATCAAGGCACCAGTACTAGACTGGACACAGCCAAAAGGACGAGTGAGGTAGGAGTAGTCTGAAGCTCATATATAAATTTACAGCCCAGACTGGCTGTAAAAGGTCGTTGCTACTATGGACTGTCCACATCCAGAGGCATACAAGTCTCTGATATGACCCTAACCCGATTAGCTGGCTGATTCACCTGCTATTATTCCCTTTCTATGAGTGCCTGTCCTATGGGATTTAAAGAGTTTAAAGAATTGCTGTGGGTATAAAACAAGCCATTAAAAGGAATCAATACGGAAGAGCAGCACCAAATGAGCTTGCCTCGATGAAACAGCTGGAACGACTTCAGCCTCTCTTCCTCCTGTTTCCTCTGCCTTCCCCCTTCCCCTTTCCCTCAGCTCTTTGTGACCATCATTAACCACCCTGTGAAGAAGCGGTCCTGCTCCCGCAACTGCACCGGTAAAACCAGACCCTGCACGGGTCAAAGCGTGGGACCAGGACCTCAGGTTTCTCGCTACAGGCAACGTCTGTGCCTGCTTTTCTGCAGAGTCCAGAAAACCAGCACTTATTAATCACATTTTTTTAAATATTAATACTGCAGTTAATACTCTCCTCCAAGCCTCTGTGTTTGATGTTGTCCCGCTTGTCCCAGCTTCACACTCCTCCTGCTCTCTGCCACCCCTCCCTGAGCTTTTTCATGCTGCTGGTTCAGATGCAGAAGAAAAGCATCATTATCTTCTCTCTTTTAAAGTTCAGCTCTGCAGAGCTGAAAATGAGACTCCTATCACAGATGAGGCAAATGCATTGCTAATAATAGACCCAGATGTAGCTTGGATTTTATTTTCAATGTGGGTCTGCCAGGAAATGCAGACTAAAGGACAAGAGAAGTTATAAATGAAAAGACCATGCTAGGTCATTTATTGTCATCCCCCAGCTGAGCGTACAGCTGTTTTGGTCAGCTCTGTGCTCAGTTGTATGGGCTGGCTGACTCGCATGATGGGAATATCTGCATGATGGGAATTTAGGCTTGCACATATTTGATTTCACTCTTTGAGTCCTGTCTTATTGAAAACTGACAACTTCTGAAGTCGTCAGATCTCCTTAAGAACTGAAGGCGTGTGACCGTGTGCCTGCTCTTTAGGTAAGGAACTAAAGCAAGCGCTGGCCACCTGCACGATAGATTTATCTGCACTGAGCAGCCTCTGCTCCACGCTGTGTTATCAGAGCACTCTGGCGGCTCGCTTGCTGCTGAAAGGGGCCTGTGGGCCTTGCCTAGGATTCAGAAATTCAGAAAAATTAATAATGCCTCCTAGGACGCTGCGGCAAGGAGCTGAAGCATGACTGCAGACGTGAACCGCCACAACTGGATCGTAGTGACGGGCTTGTGCCACTGCTCAGCGTGGCTCCGGTGAGATCAATGGACCAGTATCGATCTGTAACTGGGATGGGTCAGAGGTCTGGATGAAACCTCCTAGACTGCCTACAGACAGACCCGAAGTCCATGGTCTTGTCAGGATGCCCTACACCTCATGCATCCTGGCTTTCTCTTTCTGAGCATGGGAGCACAACTTCACCTGAAGGCTGAAAAACAGGAAAACACCTGTGTAGTTCAACGGGAGAGTGACGCCCAGAGTCAACCAAAAGCCTTTGGTCAGACCCTGAGCTGGTGGGAATGGATGTTGCTGGTCTGGCTGTAACACCGTGGGTCCTGCTGTCCTTGCGCAAGGCATTTAATCTCCCAGCAGGGAAAGGCCAGTGAAGTGCCTGCCTTGTTAATACTGTATGCACATCAAAAGAGCCGAGGAGCCTGCCCCCAGTCACAGCCTGCCCCGGACCGGCATCCCACACAGGTATTCCTCGAAACCTGGAGCACAGGGAGGTGATCTCTGTTTCATTAACACCAAGCATGGCTGCACATCCGTGGATCTCCAGCACACGGTTCAGGTGTGGAGGAACTGAACTGACAGGCTGATATTTTCCACACTTTCTCCTGATGAAAGGTGCCTGCCTAGGAAAATGGAGAGGGGCTTCTCTGAGAGCCTGTGTGTCCAGAGCTGCAGAGCTGCAGCCAAGGGCAAGAGCACTCAGCATCCCCAAGAGTGTGCTCCTGTGCAGAAGGGTCTGTGGAGTGCCTAAGTTCATAAATCAGGTCATCTATCCCATCAGAGAAATACCCCTCAAATTTAGAGAGGCTGTAAATCCTGCAGAGTACTCAAAGGTTGGGTGCTGCCAGCATGAAGCTGTTGTAAAGCTCCTTGCACGTGGGTCAGTGCCTGCTGCAGGATGCAGGGCATGGGGTGGCATGTGCATGCCTGCAGTGAGCAGGCAGTCACAGGGGGAAGGAGAGGGAGATAAGAAGGTATTGTGTCCTGAGCCTGCCTGTTAAGCAAGTCACAGGGCTTTTTCCTTGAAGACCACACCTCACTGCAGACTGACCACTCCATGGACAGACCAACCCACCGCTGGTGGGGACCCCCACCCCGGCCCCAGCCAATGACCCCACAGCGCAGGACGGGGAGGAGCTGCCGGCAGCGGATAAAAGCCTCCGTGGGGTCTGCAGCTCAGCTACGGGGTCTGTGTCCTCCTGCAGCTCTGAGCAAAGCCGCCTGCCACCATGGTGCACTGGTCAGCCGAAGAGAAGCAGCTCATCGCCGGCGTCTGGGGCAAGGTCAACGTGGAGGAATGCGGTGCCGAGGCCCTGGCCAGGTAGGTCCAGCTCCTGGGCATCCGCTCAGCTGCACCCTGGTTAGAGAAGCTCTGGCAATTGCATTTGGGAGCATTAACAGTGTCTGTGTCTGCTTGTGTCCCTCCGTCTCTCCCCAGGCTCCTGATCGTCTACCCCTGGACCCAGAGGTTCTTTGATAACTTCGGGAACCTCTCCAGCCCCACCGCCATCATCGGCAACCCCAAGGTCCGCGCCCACGGCAAGAAAGTGCTCACCTCCTTCGGGGAAGCCGTCAAGAACCTCGAAAACCTCAAGGCGACCTACGCCAAGCTGTCCGAGCTGCACTGCGAGAAGCTGCACGTGGACCCCGAGAACTTCAGGGTGAGCTGCGCTCAGGGCTTGACCCTCTCTCCCTCCACCCTGCAGAGTATCTCAGTGCCTGGAGGGTTCCATACAAGCATAAATAACGTGTATTTTAGTTACCAAACAGAAAGGGGCTGGCTTGGGTGGAAACTGGGGAAGAGGGGAAGGTTGGGCATTTGATAATGGCAGGGAAATGCCAGGCTCTAGGCTGTGAGAGGTCTGGGGACAAATATAGGGAGATGCTCTGAAACCCTGGAGGCTCGTGCAGGCGTGGCTTGAGAAAAGCAGGAGAAGGATGCCGTGAGGCTGAGTGGGGCTGGGGGTGGGAAGTCCTGCTGAGAAGTCACTGTGCGTGAAGAGTGGGAGCAGTTCAGGCTGGAAGGGGTTGAGGGGGCTGGAAGTGGCTGATGGCCTCTGTTTCAGTCTCTGTTTAAGCCTGACTTCGGGGGATGTAGCAGGTACTGACCGAACCCGCTGCTCAAGTAGGCATGGGTTTTCACAGCAGACAAAAAAAAAAAAAAGAAAAAAGACAGAAAAGGTCTGGAAATAAAGTCTAGAGGCTAAAAAAGCAAGTGTGAGATGAAGCAGAGACAGAGGAGGTAGATACCGGTGCATATGGTCAGCACAGGAGTATTTTCCTGCACGGAGAATTTGGCTAACAGAGGTTCCCTGGGTCGCAGTCCCCAGCACCCACCAGAGAGCCGGGTTCCCTCCAGCCCCTGATCCCTGGGTACTCTGCAGGGCGAAGGGGTGCTCAGCACTGTGCTGACCTGATTTCCTTCCTTCTCCTCTCCAGCTCCTGGGAGACATCCTCATCATTGTGCTGGCCGCACACTTCGGCAAGGAATTCACCCCTGCCTGCCAGGCCACTTGGCAGAAGCTGGTCGGCGTGGTGGCCCATGCTCTGGCCTACAAGTACCATTAAACCCTCTGGAGGCAGATGTGTCTGTAATAATCAATAAAAAAACCCCACATTTCAGGACTTCTTAGTGTGCTCCTGTGTCGCTGCGGCTGCCTGAGGGTAGGGGGGAGGCAGCAAGGGGCGTGAAAGGGAGAAGATGGGCTCTGGGCTGCTGGGAGCATCGCGCGCCGGAAAGGTAGCCAGGCTGGCCAAAGGGGAGGCTACTTTTCCTGGCGATTTGGGCTCTCTCCGAAAGGCATCAGCCTGCTCGCTGCTGCCCTTTCCTGCCTGCCCAGCGGGGCTGGTCCTGGACCTCCATGCACAAAGTGATGCTGAGGTGCCCCTTGCATAGTGCGGTCCAGTGGGACATCTGGGGATACTGGCCTCTAAACCAGTGATGGGCACGTCCCATCCCACCTAGTACCTTTGAGCTTGCTGAAATTGCCGTTGGGGGGGTGTGTGTGGAATTCTGACCTATTCCGTGCATAAGGCCAAGCTGCAGGGCAAGCAAGGGCCCCTCTGGCCCTAAACCTCTCAACCTGTGATGCATGCAAGGATATAAATTTGTAAAGATTCACTGAAGCCAGCTTAGATTAGGCAGGAATTTGGCCCTTCATATTTTAGTACTGATGTATCTTTAAGAAGCTGATGAAAAGCATTTTCTGAATCAGCAATGAAAATGCTCTTACCATCACTCTTGTGCATTTTGATCAGAATACGGTATCCAAAAGAAAATATAATCCCAAGGGGAGGGGTTGAGGGCAGCTTTTAAACAAGACCGATCAGAGCTTTTTTTTTTTACTCAGATTGGCTTAATGGAAGAATGTTTTTTCACTGGAATGGAAGAATTCTGTGTAAGCACATCCGTTTCAGCAATGGTTTTCCAGGAATAACTTAAAAAGCAACAAGGACAGACATGTCAGTGTCTCAGAATGATGAAATCCTTGTTTTGCATGACTTAGGAATAAATTTTCTGCCTGATAAAGTAGGGATTTGCACTTATGACCCCTCTATCCTACACAGACAGCCTGTCTGACAGGCAAAGGATCCAGCCCCGCTGGCAATGCTGAGAACATCCTGGCCTGGGGGAAAAGAAAAAGAAAAAAGCCCCAGGAACCAGTCCAGCTTTCCTGCAGCACGTCATTCTTCTTTCAGTCAGCAAATGGACATTTCAGCATGATTTCAGGAGGTAAGAACCATTCTCAATGTCTTGCTCCAGTTAGCACAAAAGTGCCGTTCAAACCCTTGGAAGTTGCCACCAAACAGAAAAGGTCTCCTGGACTTGAGGCATGGGTGGACGTAACAAAATGATTGTGGGTGCATCCAGCAGCGCACACTCTGTCTGTGAGCATGTTTATACCTCTGGGTCCCAAACCAGCAAACGCTTGCTTGCACAGTGGCTGTGGCCCTCAGCCATACGTTTTTGCCCCACTGCCTGTGAATGTCTTAATGGTTCTGTTCCTCCTCTCCCACCCTGTGCCGTGGACACATCCCAGTGGTGATGCGGAGTGTGTCCTGCTCCCTGACCGTGCACTACGGCCAGAACCTGGATGGTCCTGTCAGCCTTAATCTGCAATTAGAGGTACAGGCAAGGGGCAGGATGCCATGCTGGTGTTGCAGAGCCAGTGTGCCAGGCTTTCCAAGTGAGAGTTGCTCCTCTCTTGGGTGAAGCAAGAGCAAAGTTATGACCACCAACAGCCCATCTGACTCCAAAGGGCTAGACGAACACCATGGCAAGCCTGGTGTTGAAATGACACTGCCTAGTCCTAGCAGTGTTGGCTCAGTAGCAATAACAGCTCTTTACAGAGGAAGGGGTGTCAGCAGTGCCTCCTTCCTTGGCAGACGGGGAATGGAGTAGCAGAGGGGAAGTGGTTCGACCGAAGCACCTCTAGCAGCTGGTGGGAAGGCAGGAATCAAATGTGCATTTCCAGGCCATCACGCTGTGCAGACTGTCCTCTTCGGGGAGGAAAGCCAAGCCTCACCAGCACAGTGACAGGGGGCAAAAGCAGTGCTGGTGTTTTACCATGAGATAAAATGGCCATCAGGGCGTTTCTGCAGCGGCGGTGCTGGGATGCTCGGGCAGGGCTGGGAGCCACGAAGTGCCCAGGGGAGGAGAGCAAGCCATCAGCTTGGTCCTTAGCAGTTGGCTAACAGCAGTTGGCTCACGTTCAGGACCTGACTTCTGCCTTGCCCTCCATTACGCCATTTCAGTGAGCCCCAGATGCTCCCTGTGAGCCCCAGGATCTTTGCATGGTGCAAACAGCCTTTTGGAGCCCAGAGCCCCTTAGGAGTGGTTCCAGCCCTCCATGGCCTGACCAAGGCAGGGCTGTCTGAGGTGGGTGTTGGTGTCTTCTCCCATGTAACTAGAAATAAAATGAGAGGAAATGGGCTCAAGTTGAGCCAGGGGAGGTTTAGATTGGATATTAGACTTGATGATCTTACAGGTCTTTTCCAACCTTAGTGATTCTGTGATTCTGTGATTAGGAAAAATTTCTTTACTGAGAGTGGTGAAGCACTGGAACAGGCTGCCCAGGGAGATGGTGGAGTCACCATCCCTGGAGGTGTTCAAGGACTGTGTGGACGTGGCATTGTGGGACATGGTTTAGTGGGCATGGTGGTGTTGGGTTGATGGTTGGACTTGATCTTACAGGTCTTTTCCAACCTTAATGATTCTGCGATTCTGTGATTCCTGTTTTTCTGTCCACTGCTTCCACTCCAGGGGGAAGGAGCGAGCTCCTGCCCTCAGCTAGGAAACCACAAGATGCTGGCACAAAGTGGGAAGAGCCCAGACAGGGCTGTTCAGCTGGGAAAGGAAGATCACAGCAAATAAAGTGGGAACAAAGACACCCTTGAGACCCACTGGCTAAAGACACAAGAAATTGCATGTTTTGGAGGAGGGAGAAGAGTCTGGCCTGGATCCAGAGCGGCAGAGGCTGGGTACAGCTGCCACTCCTGCTGATAAGGGCTCTGCTAAAGCTTGGCGCGGGACACTGCCTGCTGCAATCAGAGTGACCAGTAAATTCCGCTTGTTTCAGAAAGGCTGTCACTGCCTTTTGCTGTCGTCAGGATGGTTTGTCTATAAAAAGGGAAGGTTCCCATCCGTGGAAGAGGGCATGGCCCAGTGTGGGGCCAAGAGATGAAGAATGACTTAGGGGACCTTCCACCCACACCAAAGGGAACAGCCGGATGGAAGGATGCTCGAGGGAGGATTCCTGAGCATAGTGAAATCCATCCCAGGCAGACAGCAAAAGGGCCCCTAGTTTTCCTCTGGGGATAAGCTGGGGATAGGCACGCTGCAAGGTATTGCTGTGGGTGCACCAGGGGAAAGGAGATCTCCCTTTGACTCTGTGAACTGGAAAAAAGCTACAGAAATTGCCTCTGCTTGGCACGTTGTGATGAACATTTCCCCTCGCACCCTGTGCCACCAAACAGCACCCTCAACAGACAACCCCTGCACTGGGAGCCCTGAGCATCCAAAAATCGCCAGCCAGGCCTCTGCCCCTAAGCCATAAAGCAGGTGATTTTAAAATGTACTTAAAATGAACTCTTTCTTATAAAAATGGATGAGATGGATGGATCCCCTGGAGAAGGCTCAAGCAGAGTACAGGGCTGGGAACTGTCTGGGCTGTCGTGCCTTTGTTTTTTGCCAAGTGTCTCTCTGCCCTCTCACAGTGTACAGGGCTGCTGACAGCGAATGCTTGTGGTGTCCTGGCCGAGATCACCCTTGCAGACACCTTCGGGGCTGTATCTGCTGGACTGTGAGCTCGTGCCTCGGATGGTGTTATGGTCCACTGCCCGACTGCTGTAAACAGCCTCTGGGGCTGCCCAACATAGCAGGTTTCCTTGAAACGTCTTTGTGGCTGACTAATCCTAAAACTAAAAAGCCCTTGGAAGTCTCTCATAGGGAGTTTAATCTCATGCTTCTTCCTTCTGTCAGCTGATAACTGCCCTGTGGCACTAATGCAACTGCTGGAGATGATGTGAAAAGCACTTTGAAGGACCCACCTGCCAGGATGGGATGATGCTCTCCGGCAGGGACACTGTGATCTCAGGAGATGCTGGTGCCCACAGCGTGAGCGAGGAGGAGCTGCGTCAGCTGAGGGGGGTCAGGGCTGTGAAGGAGAAGGAAGAAAAGATAAGGCGAAGCCCAGCAAGCCCCAGGACTCATTCATCCTTTGCTGCTTCTCTTGGTTTAGCATCTCACCTGATGCCTGGGATGGGCATTTGAAACTGCCGTCGTGGGATGGTGCATCTGAGCTGCTCTGGTGCTGAGGTACTGCAGGACTGATGCCACTAGTTCACCGGTCCACCCTGTTAATAAAGAATCTGGAAGCTGTGTCCACAGAGCAATTTACTGACGTTACAGCCTCCTCATTTCTTATGTCTATATTAACTGAGAAAGCATGTGCATGAACCAATTTGCACACATAGCAGAATGAGAGTTGCAATTAGAGAACTTAGTTTAAGGTCAGGTCACCAGTTACAGCTGAAGGCAGAGCTCAGTACCTGACTGTATCACAGACTTCTTGCATGATTTTAAGTGCATCCTACAGTGCATCAGGACCCTGTTTGCAAAATTATACTAGCAAGAATACTTTTATTCTTTGACAGCCTCCCCTGTTAGTAGGAAACACCTTGGATCAAGATGACCTGTCAAATAGGAGGGTAGAAAAAAGTCGCAACTTTTGAAGATACAGTAATGGCAGTGAGTAATGGTATCGACCAGAGGTAAGGCTGGAAGAACTTATTGACGGTTTTACTTGGAGCACGCAGATAAGAGACAAGATAGAGCTCTTCAGATTTGTAAAAACTGTTGCCAAGAAGAAGACAAGAGGACAGACCTCATTCTGCATGCAGTGAAAGATTGTCCCTGCAAGGCTGCTTCTTAGGGCTGAATTGTTTTATGTGAACAAGCAATCTGATCAAGACAGCTCTATGAACAGTAGAAATGCTGCTTTGCCGGGACAGCTTATTTCTTTTGGGCTACGAGGTATGCTACATATCACAAGAACT
This sequence comes from Gavia stellata, assembly GCF_030936135.1. Lineage (NCBI taxonomy): Eukaryota > Metazoa > Chordata > Aves > Gaviiformes > Gaviidae > Gavia > Gavia stellata. The sequence continues at coordinate 502,439 of NC_082594.1, forward strand.
CTTTTTCCCAGTATAAGCAGTGTCTGCACTCAAGAGTTTGTCAGTGCTAGTGCCTGATACAGCAAAACCATCCAACTTCTGCCATGCAGACAAGGTTTTATTGCGTATTTCTGCTAGCAGTCTGAAAAAACAGGCATGGTTCCCTATTTGGTTCTGCCTTTTATTTGGTGTACACCTTATTTCTGATTTGGTCAGGCTCAGAACTGTGCCCCAAAGCCACCCAGTTATTAGACTAAGGGACAGTCATCAGCCCCATACAGTAATGAGGCATTCAAAATATAAAATAAAATGAATGTTGTGCTGTCCTCTTCCTGGAAGGCCAGCAGATAAAATTAACATTGGACTGGTTTTGCACAGTACAGCCTGGACCGAGACTCCCGCTGGCATCAGGGGGACTGACTGTCCACATGGGTGACGTGTCCAGCTTGTACTCCTTGAAGGACTGAGGCTAGGAGTAACACCGTGCTCTTGAGACCCGTAACTCAGAGTCATGCCTTCGAGGTGGATCCACTTTCTCTGATGACAGGGAATTGCACTAGAGATGGGAAAGAGGAGAGCTTAGGCTCAGAACAGCATGGACAAAAACGATGGACAATGATGATGGACAACAACTCTTTGCTCTTTGCTAGAACAGACAAGATGTTGGGAGTGATCGTTCAATCCTTGTTTCCCAGTAAGCCTCTAGTCCTTCGAGCTGGGGTGGATGATGCCGAGAGCTGTTCAGGATGAATCCCAGGAGTGCAGGGCACCTCGATGCACCGTCAAGAGTCTGCAAACACGGCCAAGGCCAGCTCTTTGGACATCACTGCCTAGCTTCTTGGGTCTGCACCGCATGTTCAGCCCCCAGCCTCCGGCTGCCTCTGCAATACTGCAAACCCACAGCCGGGGAGGAGCCGTGCAGGCAGCTCCACCTGCGCTCGGGGCTGCCAATACAAGTGCATGGGTATGAGATGGTGCTTGTCCACTCAAAGGCAGAGGGGGGAAAGGGCCTCTTTTCCCCTTGGACAGCATCCAAAATTGCTATCTTTCCTTGCGCAGCCCAGCTCCCTCCCCAGCCCCAACCAATAGCTACGTGAACTGAGATTAGGACAAGCCGTTACTAGTGTATAAAAATCCCTGGGGCAGACTTCGGTTCCACTTCCTCGTCATTGTTCAGGGAAGCCCCAGGCAAACCCTCTTGCTTGACACCATGGTGCACTGGTCAGCCGAAGAGAAGCAGCTCATCACCGGCCTCTGGGGCAAGGTCAATGTGGCCGACTGCGGTGCCGAAGCCCTGGCCAGGTAGGTCCAGCTCCCGGGCATCTGCTCAGCTGCACCCCGGACAGAGAAACCAGTCCCATCACGGGAACACTAACGTGTCTGTGTGTCTGCTTGTGTCCCTCCATCTCTCCCCAGGCTGCTGATCGTCTACCCCTGGACCCAGAGGTTCTTCGCTTCCTTCGGGAACCTCTCCAGCCCCACCGCCATCATTGGCAACCCCATGGTCCGCGCCCACGGCAAGAAAGTGCTCACCTCCTTCGGGGAAGCCGTCAAGAACCTGGACAACATCAAGAAATGTTTTGCTCAGCTGAGCAAACTCCACTGCGACAAGCTGCACGTGGACCCCGAGAACTTCAGGGTGAGCCGTGCTCATACTCCAGCCTCAGCTGGGAGGATGGTTTCTGTTCTCTGGAGAGGGCTTTAGGGGTCTCTGAGGTGTCCGACAGTCAGTGAGACCTAGAAAGAAACCCCGAGGCTGCCTGAGCCTGTGAGCCTGCTGAGGGCAGGGGCAGTGGAGGGGAAGGGTGAGTGAATAGGCATATTTGGGGAGAATAGAGAGGAGTTATGGGGCTGGGATCTGTGAGAGGAAGGACCCAGGCAGGCGAGGTGGATGGGGATGAAACGCAAAGTCAAATACGTGCCGGTAGGAAGTAACGTTGGCTTGGAGCAGCCAGAGACCAGAAGGGAAGAAACCAAGACAAGGTTTGCAGGGAAGAGCTGGGCTTGGCGATGATGGAGTGGTTAAACTAGGAGAGAAAATAAACACAGCCACTTCAGCAGAAGGAGGTGATCTGAGCCAAGAGAAAGCAAGGTTGGGTAGGGATACGAAAGGAAAGGATAAACCGAGGCGAAGCAGAGGGAGGACACTGCACAGCAGCGAAGGAAGGTGTCTGGGGAGCAGGATCCAGCACATCCAGGCATCCTGGCGAGTGCCAGAGATGCAAGCTGTGCAAGGAGCCTGGTGCTCTCCACGGGACTGTAATAAATCTGTTCCTTGCTTTGCGATGAATTCCCCAATAACCGGTGTCCACGCACGAATACCTGGGTGGTGTGATGGTGGGGAGGGAGGTGGGGGCCAGCACTGGGCTGACAGCTTCTCCTCCCTCCATTGCCAGCTCCTGGGTGACATCCTCATCATCGTCCTGGCCACCCACTTCGGCAAGGACTTCACCCCCGCCTGCCAGTCCGCCTGGCAGAAGATGGTCCGTGTCGTGGCCCACGCGCTGGCCCACGAGTACCACTGAGCCTCCTGCAAGCATTCGTGCCCAGAGATGCTCCCGGCTCACGGGGAAGTATCCTCTAGTCCTGTTGGTCTCTAATCGCCAAATAAACACCAACTGCTTCAGCCATGAAGAGGTGTCTGCCTCTCTGTGGGAATGGGGTGGGGGCCACCCCGGGGTGCTGGGGAATGGGAAAGGGATGCTCACACACACACACACACACGTAACACGAGTCACAGTCTTGTCTATGAATTCATGCAAGTGAGACTTGTCTAAGCTGGAGAATCCAGTCTTTCACAGACTAAGTGGAACAAAACTTTGTACAAAAATGTGCAGTGGGAGAAGTGGCAGTAGTGAGATTAGGTCCATCATTTGTAACTTCCTTCGTGGAAGGAAATATGCTTTTTCTGTTGTTTTTGTCTAAATCACTATCATTCTCAGATTATTAAAGGCAGACCATAATAGACACATCTATTATGGAAAAAATATGCCAAGAATGGTAATTTCATGTACAGGAAGGACAGAGAATCTGCTCTCATTGGCCCCTACATCTAACTTTCCACAAGCAAAACGAAATTCCCTGAACAGACTCCATGCCACGCAGAGGACCACAGCCCTCACAGAATCAGAGAATCATTTAGGTTGGAAAAGACCTTTAACATCATCAAGTCCAAACGTAACCCTAACACTGCTAAGTCCACCACTAAACCATGTCCTCTCACCAGTCTCCTGTCCTCCTGTCCGACTCGCAGCATCCCCACAGCACCGACAGCAGCTCAGGGACATGTTTGGGGTTTCTGGGTGGTGAATTCCTCTTGCACCCTTGTCAGGGAGAAAGCAGAGTGAATGGCTCCAGAGCAGGTCTGCAGTAAACACGGCACTGTTCAGCGTGGAGAGCTGGGGAACAGCCTCACCCCCCAGGTCTGGCCCCAGGGTCCTTTGGGCAAGCCCCCTCCTGAAGTGAGCAGGCAGAGCAGAACTGGTGCAGCCATCAGAAACAGTGGCAGCCCGCAGCCCATGGCCAGTGCAAACATGTGGCTCCGTGGTCATCCAGACACTGCTGGACCAGCTGGCATTCCTGTGCGCTGCCGGGGTCAAGCCTCACAAGCTCCATCCCCAGACCCATCGCCTGCATCCCACCCCACCACCTCCAGCCTGCTCTGCTGGGAGGAGGAGCAGATGTGGAGCCCCAGGAGACCCAGCTGCCTCTCCCACCACTCGGCAGGACCACTGCTCCTCCGGCTGCCAAATTGCTTGGTCAGGCACTGTCTCCTGCTGCGCATCTGCCCAGACCCCAGTACACCCAGTCTTCCCCACCTCTCCTGGGGCCCCTGCGAGCTAACACTCCGCAGGCAGTTGGTCTGCCCTGTGTTTCCCTTCTAGCCTTGCTTGACCTTCGCTAACAGGGTCTTTGAGACAGGAGCTCTCTCTGACTGCAAGCCACTGCCCGTGGTTTTCTTAGTGTAACCCTAAAGTTGGCAAACTGTTAAATAGCTGATAGGAAAGAACAAGGAGAACCCAAAGCCTGACAGGTCCTGCAAGAAGAGGACAAAAAGAAACCGCCTGCAGACCACTGGTGCATTCAGAGGGAGGACCCAACAGTCCCAAGTCCGAGTCTTCTGCCTCGCCGTGGTGTGCGCCATCCGAGGGGCACCAAGACTTGCACGCACCTTCCTCCGAGGGCTTATGTGGGACCCGTGCGGTGCCGTGCTCGGACTTTGGGCGGAGATAAATGCCACCCTTCAGCAGGGAGCTGCAGAGCTGGAAATCAAAGACAGGGGGAGGGCGGCCAACCAGCCCGGCCCTGTGGTGGATCTGGGCATCTTGCCCTAGGGCCCCACCCTGACGCCGCGTCCCCTCCCTTGGGGTGCCAGGGCTACGGGCCCCCCCCCGGGGGCCCAGCCAATGGAGGGGTGCACGGGGAAGAGGAGGGGCCCAGCATAGCATATAAAAGTGGGAACGGGGAGAGCTGCCCGCCAGCGTGCGATCCCCTTGGGAGCAAAAGCCGAGACTTCCTCCGTACCTGCCGGCAGCCACACGCTACCCTCCACCCGACACCATGGTGCACTGGTCAGCCGAAGAGAAGCAGCTCATCACCGGCCTCTGGGGCAAGGTCAATGTGGCCGACTGCGGTGCCGAAGCCCTGGCCAGGTAGGTCCAGCTCCCGGGCGTCTGCTCAGCGGCACCCCGGACAGAGAAACCACTCCAATTACAGGAGCATTAACGTGCCTGTGTGTCTGCTTGTGTCTCTCCACCTCTCCCCAGGCTGCTGATCGTCTACCCCTGGACCCAGAGGTTCTTCGCTTCCTTCGGGAACCTCTCCAGCCCCACCGCCATCCTCGGCAACCCCATGGTCCGTGCCCACGGCAAGAAAGTGCTCACCTCCTTCGGGGATGCCGTCAAGAACCTGGACAACATCAAGAACACCTTCGCCCAGCTGTCCGAGCTGCACTGCGACAAGCTTCACGTGGACCCTGAGAACTTCAGGGTGAGCCGTGCTCCTGACCGGGGAACCCGTCCTCTCCACCGTGTGTCTGCAGGCAGTTTCTCCCCTAACCCTGAGTTCTGCCTTGTGAGGGATTTTCTCTAGACATACTGGTGCAGGAGGAAGAGGGGCTGGTGGTTGGGGCGGGGGAGAGACGCAGCAGAGGGACAGAGAGGGAAGGGACCAGCCTGCATCTTGGTGAGAAAGCACCGAACGTGCTGAGAGGTGATGGTTACAGAGAGGCTGTCCGGAGGGCGCAAGCAAGGATGCACGGGCAATGGGAAGGCGGCAAGGAGGTGGTTTCAGTGCGGAAAGGGAGAGGGAGAGTAAAGTGAAATCAGTTGTTGAGCAGGAAGAGGTTTGAGCCAAGGGGAAAGCGAAGGAGCAAGAGCAAAGCTTGGCACAGAGGAGAAAGGAGAGATGAGTGAGGAGCAAGAGATAGCGGCTCGATGCCAAAAGCAAAAGAGGAGTGGGACCTAGAGGGAGAGACAACTTTGGCTCCTGTGTGTCTGCAGCTGAGAGTTTCCCAGTGGGGAAGTAACCCTGACATTTGTCACTGGAGCTGGCGGAGATCCCCCCCCATCAGCATGAGCTCATTGTTCGTGCCAGAGCGCGTTGCAGTGCCGAGTGCCGGCGCCCTGCCGTGCGGCAGACACTCAGCTGTGCCTTCTGCTCGGGAGAAATTCCCAAATGGAGCCGTAAGGGAGAAAGAAAAATTTAATCAACAAAATTTCTGGAGAATTTTTGGCTACTCTTCCCACAGCAGTAGCAGAACCTGAATCTTTAGAGTAAGAACAGAGAAGATACATCTGAAAAAGGACTCCAGGGAGAATTTTAAGCCTATGAAATGCCCAGGGGTTTCCCTGGGTCGAATGCGAGTGCTTGTGTGGGGATCTGCAGGCTCCCAGGCATTGCTAACCCGAGGGTGCTCTTCTCCCCCCAGCTCCTGGGTGACATCCTGATCATCGTCCTGGCCGCCCACTTCGCCAAGGATTTCACTCCCGACTGCCAGGCTGCCTGGCAAAAGCTGGTCCGTGTGGTGGCCCACGCTCTGGCCCGCAAATACCACTAAAGCATCAGCGGGAAAGCCCCGGCAGCATCCTCCAGCTGTGTGTCGTGCACCGGCTGACGTGCTGCTCTGGAGCCGACAGCTTGTAACAGCCAAATAAAGCTCATTCTGTGAAGTCTCCACTGCGTCTGTGTGTCCCTGCGAGGCTGGAGGGGTTGGGGGTGTGGGGACCTGGGGCACCTGCAGGTGGACTGGGGTGTGAGCTTGAGCAGGGGGGGCATTTTGCTGCCAGAAAATACCACCTCCCTTTGTTCTGTATGTTTTGGGGGGATTTGTGTGGGATTTGCCTCTGGAAATCATACTTAGAGTACTGGGTCGATACAGCCCTGCTACCTCCGTGGTCACGCGCTGGGAAGTTTGCATTGAGGAACGAGTCGGTATTTTACTGTGAAACCTGCGTATTTTCTTGCGGGCAAGTGGAACTTGGAGGATTCATATTTTTTAGGGAGGATAAACGAAGTGAAGGCTTTAATCTACCCTGGCTCATTCCTGGCATAAAGCCTACAAGAAATGAGCTGACTCATACTGGCCAAGCAGCCAGCTGGGTGGGGGTAGGTTTTAGATAAACATTTTGCTATCAAGACCTGTCCAGACTTTGTTTATGCACTTCTTTTTCACCCTGTGCTGCCCATTCTGCAATTATGGGGGGCCTGATCCTGCTAATAGCGGTGACTATTAATAATTTTCTGAATGTGAGTATCAATTGATGCTTTGTGCGTGCAGAGCGTTTTGGGTGTTTAAGTGTCTGCAGAGCAGGACTCTCTAGGGTAGACTTTGTTCTTGGCACGGGAAGCACCATCTGCCATGTCTGAGCTGAGCATGACGTGGTAAAAGCGATGGTTAGCTGAAAGGACATGCTTCCTTTTTAAAGGGAAAAAAGAGGGCATAGCTATATATCCCAGTATCTCTGATACCCTGTTTGCACTGTGCCCTATCCCTGCTTCGTCCACACTTGTAGGCATCCCACTCTCTGCCCCTGACCCACTGGAGAGTATTAAAAGCCCTCTGTGACCGTAAATGCCCCTTCTCACACACGTTACTTGAAGGAAGAGGCATTTTGTTTCTGGTGTCAAGGCAGACACTGAGACGGTGAGATGATTTGCATTAAGTCCCACAGTGCTTTCCTCCCTGCAGGGAGTCTGGGCAGACACAGAATGCAGTGTCTTGGTCAGGCACACAAAAAACCAGATTCTTACAGGATTTTTCCTAGGTTTCATGATAGATATTGGTAGACTTTTGTATGAACATAATTGTTCATAGACTTCAGGCAGAAATGACTGAATTATTTGAACAAGTAGGTCTCCTCCTGCAAGCAAGGTGTCTGGGTGTAGAAACGAGCCGAGCAGACCTCTCGGGTTAGACCCAACAGGTCAGTACAGCAGGGGAGGGCTGGGCTCTTCCCGCTGTTGGGGTTCCTGCTGGGGTACCCCTTCCTGGGAGCAGGTACAAGGGTTTCCATCCCCTGTACCTGGCAGCATGGCAGGATGGGTATGATGCCCGCTGCCGGCGACGTGGCTTCACTCCCCATCCCCATCCCCACCTGGAGGATGAGACCCCAGTCCCTGTCCCCTCAGCAAACAGATCCTGAAGGATGTCCTCTCCCCGTGCTGCTTTGCCTGCTTCCATTTTGTCTCCTGCGTGATGGTAGAACGCCGCTGTGGGAGCTGACAACCCCCGGCGATGCCCGGTGCAGCGGGCCGATCAGGCGGTGCAGGAGGGTGGGCACCAGCGGCGTTTTGCCTGCGTGTTCTCTCCCCCATGCACGCGCCCAGGCAGTGCTCGACTTGATTTATCATCATGATCCAGCACACTAGCCTGCTAGATTTTCTTCAGAAAAGGCAGATGTAGGCAACTCTAATGAAGATTATTCATCCCTATTCCACTGAAAAAAAGTCTACAACTAAAGGGGGAAAGAGATATTATCAGGCTGACAATCTCCCTCAGTATTTTCTGTCTTTTGATTGATTTTCCTCCCATTCCTGTATTTTCAGTAAAAGGCCAAGAGGACACTTAGCAGGAGGTGGTCCACGGAGGAAGGCAAGCCCCGACGTCTGGAGAGGAGCTTGGTCAGCTCTTTAGCTCTGCTGCAGCCTGGCCATCCGAACACCCCACCTCTCACCCAGTCCTTAGTCCGAAGAGACCCAGCGCCTCTTAGCCCAATCCAAATCCTATGGAAAACAACAGGAAGACAGCGGATTGCCCCAGGTGCCTTGGCATCAGGATCAAAGCCCCTGTGCTTTCAGCAAGGCCAGTGTTTCTTGGGGTTTTATGCAGAAAATAACACAGGAGGGCCCTCCCCATGCAAGGGTGTTGTTGCTGGCGAGGGTGCATCAGCCCAGTGTGCTCGGGGGTGTCCCAGGGGAGCAATTCACATGAAGCCCAAACATCTCCTCCTGCCGAAGGAGGCTGGGGGCATCCTGGCTGAATGTGGGGGAAAATGTGAAGTATGGCAGCCTTGTCAGGGCAGGTTCAGAAGGGAAAGGCCCTGGCCTCCCCCAGGCTGGACATCCCTGAGCTGAGCTTTTTTCGAAGCCCATTTCACCTACCCTTTATGGATGTGGATGAGAGCAGAAGTGGGATGAAAGGGGTGATGCTGTTTCATACTTGCCCCCTGCCCAGCAGCACTCCATCTGGCTGGTCCTTTTACGTCTGAGGGGAGAACATTTGGGTGAGCCTCTTTGTGCTCCAAAAGGGACACGTAAACCAAGCAGGTCAAGTTCTGTTACAGGAGGAGGACAATAGGGTTAATGCAGATTTCAGCTGCAAAGCCTGAGCATCCTCTGAGCAGCTCCAGCATTGCCCACAGCTCCTGGTAGCGCAGGGAGACCGGAGTCCTCCTGCAGTCCCGGTGTCTGCATGGTTTGCTGGTGGCAAACCCCTCTGGGTTGCTCTGCCACGAGGTGCATATTGGCAGGGGCATTCATCATTTCGCCGATAGAGGCCAAGGCAAGGCAGAGTCCAGAATGTGGGAGAGCCAAGGCGCGAGGCTCACAGCCCGCTGAGTCCCATGCACACATGTTAAATCGTGATGGAGTATTGCATGGTGGCTTGTGCAGCCCTTGCTCTGCAAAGGGGCCCACGTCTGGTAGGTGAAATGGAGAACTGCCTGCGCAGAAGGGAAGGGATAAAGCTCTTGAGCTCAGGATAACCAGAGGCCCCTTCTCAGCGTGCCACACCCCGGCCATCCCCTTCTGCTCCCCCGCTGGTGGGGACCCCCACCCCGGCCCCAGCCAATGACCCCGCAGCGCAGGACGGGGAGGAGCTGCCGGCAGTGGATAAAAGCCTCCGTGGGGTCTGCAGCTCAGCTACGGGGTCTGTGTCCTCCTGCAGCTCTGAGCAAAGCCGCCTGCCACCATGGTGCACTGGTCAGCCGAAGAGAAGCAGCTCATCGCCGGCGTCTGGGGCAAGGTCAACGTGGAGGAATGCGGTGCCGAGGCCCTGGCCAGGTAGGTCCAGCTCCTGGGCATCTGCTCAGCTGCACCCTGGACAGAGAAGCTCTGGCAATTGCATTTGGGAGCATTAACAGTGTCTGTGTCTGCTTGTGTCCCTCCGTCTCTCCCCAGGCTCCTGATCGTCTACCCCTGGACCCAGAGGTTCTTCGCTAACTTCGGGAACCTCTCCAGCCCCACCGCCATCATCGGCAACCCCAAGGTCCGCGCCCACGGCAAGAAAGTGCTCACCTCCTTCGGGGAAGCCGTCAAGAACCTGGACAACATTAAGGCGACCTACGCCAAGCTGTCTGAGCTGCACTGCGAGAAGCTGCACGTGGACCCCGAGAACTTCAGGGTGAGCCGTGTTTGCCGTCCCAGCCTCTTCCCTCTGTCCTGTGAGGAAAGTCAGATTTTGCTGTGAAACTGGGGGTATTGCCTGCAACAATGCTGTCTAGGGGTACTTTCTTTGGCTGGTGGAGACAGAGTCCCCTTGTGGTACCCAAGCAAGATGATAGCTTGTGCAGGACTGTTTGCAAGAGTGTGGGTGAATTTCACACTAAAAAGTCCCATTTTTAGTACCGGCACAGCAATGGGCCGGAGAAGGTATTGGGAGATTGTTACCTGAAGGAGATCTGGTTGGGGCAAAAGAAGCAAGCCCAGGGGAAGGTGTAGCATGGGCTGGAGGAGTCAGAGGCAGAGGGAAGCTAAGCAGAGCATTTAAGGAAATCATAGGTCCTATAGCAAGATAAGCAGCTAGTGTGCTCGAAAACAGCGGAGCAGGTTTCTGCCTCGTCCAGCATGGGTTGCCTGTCCGGCTGGGACACGCCCTCCTCCTCCAACTCTTTTAAATAAAAATGGATCATTTTCTTCATTTATATCTAAAGAGAAAAATAATAAAAAAAAACCAAACAGCATTTTGCAGGGTGGGTCTCAGGCCAAATTGCTTTAGCATCCCAAAAATGGGGGGAAATAGTTTCAAGGGTCCGTCTTTCACCTTTTTTTTTTTAAAAAACAAAGCAAATATTGTTTTCCCAAACACCAGAGCTTTCTGTGGAAAGACTGAGGATTTTGTTGTAGCAGTCCCGGGGCGCGGGGAGTGAGCCAGTCCCCCGAACCAGCCCTGCAGCCCTGATGAGGCGGGGGGGGGCTGCGGAGGAAGAGGAGCGTGCAGCATCTGAGAGTCCTTTCAGGAGGGGAATTCAGCCTTAGGGAGAAGTCAGGAGAAAGGAAAGGCAGCCTGCACATTGCAGGGTGGTGTCTGGGGAGGACGGGAAAGAGAGGGACCGGAGGGGAGTCTGCAGCAGGAAAACCAGGGAGACGGAGAGCTTGCATAAAGGAAGAAGCTGTTTAGAGCTAAAGACATGGCAGGACAGGGTGGGGTTGGTGGAGCTGTGTGTGGCAAGAGCGCAGAGCTTCATCGAGAGGTTGTGGGTCCAACAGCTCAGCCCCGGCTCGGGGATGTCCGGTCCCTGCTCCGTGGTCTGCTGCGGCACAACGGTTCAAGCAGCACTAACCCTGTCTGTCTTCCTCTTTCTCCTCCAGCTCCTTGGAGACATCCTAATCATTGTCCTGGCTTCCCACTTCGCCAGGGATTTCACCCCTGCTTGCCAGTTTGCCTGGCAAAAGCTGGTGGGTGTCGTGGCTCACGCTCTGGCCCGCAAGTACCACTGAGCATCCCGGGACCGGCCGTGTGAGGAAGAGTCCCTGCTCCGCCACAAGCACCTCTGAGCACAAGGAGATGCCCTTTGGGTATTGTCAGGCTGTAACCACCAAATAAATGCCTCCCAGCACGGTGTCTGCAGAGTCTCCCTGTCTCTGTGCTGGGGAAGGAGGGGGGCCGGGGGAGTTTGTGCTGTTGAATGCAATGCCACCCGTGTGTGGGTGTATTTCTTGTTTCTAAGGGCTGTTGTTGCAGACGGTGTTTCTTTAACGCTGCAGTGCTCTCTCACGTGCGCTCCCTGCCAGTGCATGCATGGGGGGGTGTGAAGAGAAAACCCATGCAAAGGGCCCTGACACCCAGGAGTGTTTCAGAGAGCGTCCTAGGAATAATGAGGGATTGCAAAGAACCCGCATCTGTTCTCCCAGCTCTACGTTAATGTGAAATAAGGTGAAGCCAGCACTATCCAGAGCGCAGAGTTCCAGCCACGCCGTTGCTGCGCTCAGGGAGCTGGCACCCGCCTTGCCCTGCTCTAGGGCTGGGGATGCACGATCTACTTTTAGAGCAGCTGATACAGGAGAAAACCTTTGAGCTCTGACTCTTGGGATGTTCAGGAGGTGTCCACTTCTTCTAGCTATATCGGCTGGCCTAACAGGAGATACTGATTCCCCAAGGGGCATTTATCATGCTGATGCACTTAGCAGACCCTCATCCCCTGGCACCCACAGTCCCAAAGACCCCCTCTCTCCAGACTGGGGGCATTCAGCTCCCGGTGTCACCCAGCAAATAAAAGCCACCACGCTAACTGGTATCTGGGCTTTGACATGCCTGGCCCTTCTCCCATCCGAGGGGCCTTCATGGTGCGTGGAGTGAGGCTGTGGGTCAGGCTTGGTTATTTGTTCATTGGGACAAAGGTGACAAGTTCCATTTTTTTTAGCTATTTTATTATACAAAACAGGAAAAAAATCATTTAAAAACCCTAAAAAAGGTCAGGACTGTGTTTATCTTAAATCTCGTCTTAAACCAAGACTGGAGACTCCTTGCACAAGGGGGCTGACAACCAATGCTGTTTACAGCGCCTGGCGCAGCAGAGTGCCAGCTGTGATAAAAGTTTCTGGAGTTACCAGGGACGACATGGTTGTTTTGGGTCATAATCTTTCAAAACATGCCCTCATCTCACCTGGGTTCAGCAGAGTTCTCCTATGTGCCAAATCGGCAGGTTTTTGTACAGAGAATAGCGCAGCTCCTGGAAACGCTGTGCAGCCAACAGCAGTGCAGCCCACACGCTGACCCTGCTTCGAGCAGGGCATCAGACGAGAGACCCCTGGAGTGCCCTTCCCACCCAAATTATCCTGTGGCTCTGCACTCTGAGTTTGCAAGATGTTTGCTTGCTTTTCTCACCTATGGCTTGTTTTGAAGGGGTCCATAAGGAAACAAGTTGAAGGTGCCTTTATAAATCTGCTTTGTTTGGGTGCTGTGAAAGACAGGATTGAAGAGGGGTGGGAGGAGGATGTAGATGTTACCCATCAGAGTGTGGAAGATGGGGGTGCCACTTTCCCAAATCTCTGCAGGATGGGCTAGCCAAGTTCCGGGATGAAGACGACTGAGATCGCACAATCTTCAGGCCCTCATCCTTGGAGGCAATGCTGAGAGGTGTCACGAGGACCACGATGGAGGACAACAAAATGAAGAAGAGATCTGAATCCATGGTGAAGAAAATGAGGTCCAGGGCATGGATGCTGTTGAACACCATCTCTCTGGAGGGCAGCCAGGTCACCGTGGGATGGAGGCAAAGGGGATGGGACAAGGCGCTCCCTGGTCACCAGGCAGCCAGAGGAGATGGAGGAGTGGGTTATGATCAGGATTATGCTCCTCTGTGGGTGTGTCAGCCCTATTTTGGCTGCCCGCCTGCCTGTTGGCATGGTCATACAGCTCCACGGGGGGCAGAGAGCCATCAGCCTGTCAAGGGGCATGGCAAAACCCACCGCTGACTCCAGGAAGGTGAGGGAGCAGGTAAGGAAGAGCTGAGACACACGGGGGTACAGGCTAATCGCCATGAGCAAGGACCACAGAACCCGGTGCACGGTGGAGAGACATAGCCCAAGGCCAGTGAGGGCCAGCACGGAGAGGGCATGATGTAGGGCTGGTGCAGGCTTTGGTTATACAGAATAACACAATTTCCAGTGCTTGTAGTGACAAACAGAACAAACCAAGGTGGAAATCTGGGGTAAGATGTCCTTCACACCCAGGGAATGTGGTTAGCAGAAAGGCTGTGACCACAAGGCTCACCCCCAACGAGGTGCTCTTCATGTCCTCTCACTTCTTATGAATTGCAATCTGCGCAGCCCAGGTTTGGTTCAGGTCTAGTTTAGAAATTATAGAATCACACAGAATCACACAGAATCACTAAGGTTGGAAAAGACCTGTAAGATCATCAAGTCCAAACAAAAAAAAAAAAAAAAAACCCCACCAAAAAAACCACACAAACCAAACCACACCACACAACAACAACAAACCACAACACACCAAAAACCAACCCACCCAACACCACACAGCTCCATGCCCATCAAGCTACATCCCACAATGCCACATCCACACGCTCCTTGAATACCTCCAGGGAGGGTGACTCTACCACCTCCCTGGGCAGCCTATTCCAATGTTTCACTACTCTCTCAGTGAAGAACTTTTTCCTAATATCTAGCCTGAACCTCCCCTGGCGCAACTTGAGGCCATTTCCTCTGGTCCTGTCACTAGTCACTTGGGAGAAGAGACCAACACCCACCTCTCTGCAACCCCCTTTCAGGTACTTGTAGAGAACGATGAGGTCTCCCCTCAGCCTCCTCTTCTCGAGGCTAAACAACCCCAGCTCCCTCAGCCGCTCCTCATAAGACTTGTGCTCCAGACCCCTCACCAGCTTTGTCGCCCTTCTCTGGACACGCTCCAGCACCTCCATGTCTTTCTTGTAGGGAGGGGCCCAAAACTGAACACAGCATTCGAGGTGCGGCCTCACCAGCGCCGAGTACAGAGGCATGATCACCTCCCTGCTCCTGCTGGCCACACCATTTCTGATACAAGCCAGGATGCCGTTGGCCTTCTTGGCCACCTGGGCACACTGCTGGCTCATATTCAGCCGGGTGTCAATCAACACCCCCAGGTCCTTTTCTGCGGGGGAGCTTTCCAGCCACTCATCCCCAAGCCTGTAGCGTTGCCTGGGGTTGTTGTGGCCAAAGTGTAGAACCCGGCACTTGGCCTTATTGAACTTCATCCGGTTGGCCTCAGCCCATCGATCCAGCCTGTCCAGATCCCTCTGCAGAGCCTTCCTACCCTCAAGCAGATCAACACTCCCGCCCAACTTGGTGTCATCTGCAAACTTGCTGAGGGTGCACTCTATCCCCTCATCCAGATCATCAATAAAGACATTAAACAAGACCGGTCCCAAAACTGAGCCCTGGGGGACTCCGCTTGTGACCGGCCGCCAGCTGGATTTCACCCCATTCACTACAACTCTCTGGGCTTGGCCATCCAGCCAGTTTTTTACCCAGCGAAGAGTGTACCTGTCTAAACCACGGGCCGCCAGCTTCTCTAGGAGAATACTGTGGGGAACAGTGTCAAAGGCTTTGCTGAAGTCCAGGTAGACAACATCAACAGCCTTCCCCTCATCCACTCGGCGGGTCACCTGGTCATAGAAGGAGATCAGGCTGGTCAAGCAGGACCTGCCTTTCATGAACCCGTGCTGGCTTGGCCTGATCCCTTGAGTATCCTGCACGTGTCCCGTGAGCGCCCTCAAGATGAGCCTCTCCATAACCTTCCCCGGCACCGAGGTCAGGCTGACAGGCCTGTAGTTCCCCGGATCCTCCTTCCGACCCTTCTTGTAGATGGGCGTCACGTTGGCAAGCCTCCAGTCATCCGGGACCTCCCCCGTTGACCAGGACTGTTGATAAATGATGGAGAGCGGCTTGGCAAGCTCCTCCGCCAGCTCCCTCAGCACCTTTGGGTGGATGCCATCAGGCCCCATAGACTTATGAGTGTCCAGGTGGCATAGGAGGTCGTTAACGGCTTCCTCCTGGATCATGGGAAGCCTATTTTGCTCTCCATCCCTGTCATCCAGCTCAGGGAGACGGATACCCTGGGGATACCTGGTGTGGCTGTTAAAGACTGAGGCAAAGAAGGCATTAAGTACCTCAGCCTTTTCCTCATCCTTCGTGACAATGTTCCCCGCCGCATCCAGTAGAGGATGGAGATCCTCCTTGGCTCTCTTTTTGTTGTTAATGTATTTATAGAAGCTTTTTTTGTTGTATAGAAGCTTTTTTTGTTTTTTTGTTGTGTTTGGTTTTTTTGCCTTTTTTTTTTTTTTTTTTCTTTTTTTTTTTCCAGGTTGGACTTGATGATCTTACAGGTCTTTTCCAACCGTACTGATTCTGTGATTCTGTGATTCTGAGCTCTAGCTGGGCTTTCGCCTTCCTAATTCCCTCCCTGCATGACCTAACGAGGTCCTTGTATTCTTCTTCACTTGCCTGCCCCTTCTTCCAGAGGTGGTAAGTTCTCTTTTTTCCCCCGAGCCTCAGCATAAGCTCCTTGTTCAGCCAGGCTGGCCGTCTTCCCCGCCGGCTCTTCTTACAGCACAGGGGCACTGCCTGCTCCTGCGCCTTCAAGATTTCCTTCTTGAAGAAGGTCCAGCCTTCCTGGGCCCCTTTGCCCTTCAGGACCGTCTCCCAAGGGACCCTCCCGACCAGTGTCCTGAACAGGGCAAAGTCTGCCCTCCGGAAGTCCATGGTAGCGGTATTGCTCACCCGCCTCCTTACTTGGCTAAAAATTGAAAACTCTATCATTTCATGGTCGCTAAGCCCAAGAGAAGATAGAAAACTCCTGAATCCCTATGAATTGCATCGTGCAGCCCTGAAATGATGGGAAGCTTATACTAGCAGGTTGATTGATTGTTCTTCTCTTTCACGGCAGCTTCTCTCAAACCTGAGGCAGCACTGCAAACCTTTGATGAACGAGCACACCGTGTTGCTTTGGAAAGAAAGGAAGGGAATTTCCACGACAACAGCACAGACTAATAACTGAATAGATTTCATGAGAGGAGGATTGCTTCTTGTGAAAATTGGTAGGGAAAGGCATTAGGAAAGAGTGTTAAATTACAGAAGTCAGAAAGCAGTTGTGATCTGTGGTTGCGATACCTGCTCTTCCTCAGCCATCGGGAGACGTCACCTCTCCTCCTGGAGCCTTCCCTCCTGCAGACCCAACACGAAAATGGAGCCCCCAGGTTTGCAAACAGTGGGGTGGAAGATAAAACTTACTTATCTCATAGTATACATTGTTTGCAGTTTAAACAGAAAGAAAAAGAATTAGTCGAGTATCTGTGCTAGGATAATTAACAGAGTCTGTGCAGTGAAAAAATGGGGTGATGCGTTTTGTGCTCATGAGAGAAACATTCATGTTTTCTCTACAGTGAAACCCTCTTGTTAACTGCTGTGGCATATTGCCTGGGAATGGAACCTTGAAAACTCCTGCTTAAAAATATAATGAATTAATCAAACCCCAGAGCCTTTTAAGGAATTCTTATTCAAAGTTTAATGTCAGTCTAAAGAGCAGGCTAACCAGAGGGCTATCAAGTATAATTATTTTTATCTGTCCTGATCCCCACACTTACCAAAATAACAGGAGCAGAAAAAAAAAAAAAAACAAAACAGTTCACTTCTTAGCATAAGCCAAAAATACTCTTTAACTGACTCTGTGCTGCCCCTGCTGGGGTTATACATAGTGTATGGCACGATTTTTATGCCTCTAGAGGGAATTCTCTGTCAGGAGCATCAGCATAATAGAGCGTTTCAGAAGACAGCTCTTACAGCTGGTCGGACTGGAATATAATCATAATAAAACTCAGCCATCCATGTGAAATGCTTGTTGTGTTTTCCCACACTACTTGAAATGAGGATGAATGGTAATGTACTTGTTCTTATTTTGCAAAAGATGCTTTATTGCTTTTGAGAAGTAAAAAAAGATGTTGTTTTCTCCAAAAAACAGCATGGAAATACCCAAGCTACCTAATGGCTCCGTGCTCCTGCAGGAAGCATTTCTGGTAGTTTTTTACACCGCATGTGACGTTACGGAGATACTTGGACAGAAAATCTATCTGCCTGTGAAACAAGAGGGATCCTTTTCAGCTTGCCTAGACCATAGGAGAGGGCTTTATCTATAGGGCCACAAGCAATTCCACAGATGAGACTGGAGGGATGGGGCCAGCTCTGCTGTCTGTTTTCCATGAGCCCTGTTGTGCAAGGACTGGCCGGGAGCAGGACCACAACTTTTTTCCTGTGTCAGTAGCAAAATTGGATGCCATGGCAACTGCAGTACTGCTGCAAAAAGACCTCGAGAAATATCATTTGGATATGAAGAGATTTTTGATCCATCCCCCTTGGTAACTTTGGAGAAATGAAGGTTTGAAACCCCAGAGTGACTTATCAGCTGATCTGCCTCATCTTTCCATTTTTCCGCCCCCTTACCTCCTCCCACTTCTGCTTTGTGCCCTTCCAGCCCAAATTCCCTTCAATAAGAGAACCAGACACGTGCTTGTTTTCCATCCCAAACCAGAAGTGGCAGGGTTAATGTTTCTGAGATGATGAGGAGTTTCTCTTCCATATCCCAAAGACTCATCTGGCCAGAAGTGCAGGAGTTCTCACTATCTGGCACAAAGTGAACTCAGAAACCAAATTATTATCTTTTTTTGTTTTTGTTGGCAGCCTTTTATCATGTCTCCCTCAATTTTTCTTTGTCCAGGCTAAAAGACCGCTGCTGTGCAGACAGGTCCCCATGCTCCACCCCACAGAAATTAAGAATTCCTGCACTACAGACCCACGTATTCACTATGCAGTAAGAAACACCATGGTAGTTAATGTGATTTAGATAAATCCACTCTGTCAAACCCCAGTGGCCGACCACCTTTGTCCGTACAGCAGAGATGTGTGAGTGACAGGGAGGACGCGCTGGTCCCCAGAAAGCAGAGCACCATCTCACCGCAGGGCATATTCCCCCCTGTTACCTGACAGATCACAAATGGGAGAATCATCTTCTGGTGACTACCCAGCTTCATCGCAGGGTTGCAGAGTGATGATTAAGCTTGCCCGAAGCCTGCCATGGTTTGGTGCTCAGCCACGTGCCCCTGTGGCTGCGGCAGCCTTTCGGCAGCGGGTGGCTGTGGTGGTCCTCTGGGTTGCATCTGCAGGGACAGACATGGAGCAAATCACCAAGACACGCTCCAAAGCTTTCCCGTTACTTCTGCAGCAGCACTCGGAGCTGCACAGACCACCGCTGCCACGAACGCTGGAGAGCACCTGCTTGGCTGGAGACTTTTTGCAAATATGCTCACCCTGTCCCACCCGGCACTCCTACCACTTTCTCCACGTACTGGCCACGTGCTGCCTGGTTGTGTCTCAATCGATCAAACAAACTGCTCTTGCTCTGGCTTTGCCCTCCCTCTGTGCTACAGCTTCTTCCAGGGGAGGTCCTCCTTCCATGGAGGGGAGTGCTTCGCTTTGGGACAGTTTTGTTT
This sequence comes from Gavia stellata, assembly GCF_030936135.1. Lineage (NCBI taxonomy): Eukaryota > Metazoa > Chordata > Aves > Gaviiformes > Gaviidae > Gavia > Gavia stellata. The sequence continues at coordinate 521,113 of NC_082594.1, forward strand.
GGGAAGTTTCTGTTAGCTTTATTAACAATTTTTATTTTACATACATGAAGTTTTCAGTGTTTGACAACACGAGAGAGAAGGAACCCCTTTCAGCGGGAAAGAAAGGCAAGGCAATTTGTCTTGGTCCTTTCTGCATGTTTGAGTCTGTCCCAGATAATAAGCTGAGGTACATGGGCTGAAATGCAGGCAGCTGAAATGCAGGCGTTGTCAGGCATGATCTGTACTTGAATCACCACTGATCATTTTCCATTGGCACCTTGCACAATATTCCAGCAAAGCATTCCATAAGCACTAGCCCTGGCCTTAGCTTTTTCTGTTTTGCCTCTTTGCTTTAGTTGCCCAATCCATAACATGGGGACAATAAAATGCATGTATCTTTTAAAGGGTTTGTTGGGATTCCACTGCTGATGTTTGAAAAATGATGTGTACGTAAGAGTGCTTTTCATGGCCAAAAAGTAGGCTCAACCTCCAGCCATGCTCAGCTGGTACATGCTGAGCTTGTGGCCACTGCACCTCCCTCTCTCCATCCCTTTCCCAACCCTCTCTCCCCAGTGTTTTACCATGGAAGAACTTACATTTTTTCAAGCACACAGAGAAAAAAAAGTGAGGCACTGCTTTTGCACTAAAAGGCTTGGCAGGGATGTGTGTATTTTTCTAGGGGTTCAAAGATCTAAAGATGCACTCTATTTTACCCCAAATTCAGTGATGAAATCTAAGCAGTGTTTCCAGGGAGTTGCATCTCTATCTTACCTTCAGATCTAGTTGGCAAGCGCAGAGTAGCAGTTTCACCCTGGAGCCAACACCCACACTTGGGGCAAATAATTGACTTTATTCAATGCTTAAATTTTTAAAAATTCACAGTTCTATTTTAAAAGGGAAGAAAAATCTAGTGAAAACTGTTTTTTTCGTTGCTGCTCTGACCAGCATTTCCTAAACGTTTACGATCCTCGTGTTGGCTCTCGCAGCGTTTACCCTTGTGCTGCTGCCAGGGCGGTAGCAGCTCACGGTATGAAGGGCAGCACCATCACCTTGCTGGACTGTGCAGTTGGTTTGCATTTCATGGCCTCAGCCCCCACAGTGGGTCCCAGGTGACTGTCATCGCTGCTGAGATTTCACACAGGCATTATAAAAATAGACAGCTTCCTCTGCATGTGAAACACTCAGGCAGGAGAGCGGTTCCCTGTCCTTCTGCATCTTCTGCCTAAGGGCTTCAGCCAAACAGAGGTAAGGGCATCTGAAGGGTCAACGCACTACCATGACAGCCTTCCTTCATCACTGATGTTTTAATTTTGGGTGGGTCATTTTCCATTCAGATTTTGTCATAAAAGGTAGCTTTGGTTCACAGCCAGCGGGCTTATCTATCACTGTGCATTCCTGCAGCTGTTTCACACTCTCCATCCATTCATCCATCCATCCATCCATCCATCCATCCATCCATCCATCTCCTTCTGTTGTGGTTTAACCCCACCGACGTTCAGCGAATGCCCCCCCTTCCTCCTTCCCCAGTTTTTATTTCCGAGCACGATGTCATATGGTATGGAATGTCCCTTCGGTCAGCTGGGGTCCAGGCTGTGTCCCTTCCTAAGTCCTTGTGCACCCCAGCCTACTCACTGGTGGGGCAGTGTAAGAAACAGAAAAGACCTTGATGCTGTGTAAGCGCTGTTCAGAAATAAATAAAACATCAGTGTTTTCTCAACACTGTTTTGATCACAAATCCAAAACAACACCGTATGAGCTACTGTGAAGAAAACTAACTCTATCCCAGCCAAAATCAGTACACCCTCCAAACCCATCCCCTCCAAACCCCGGCAGCGATTGCCAGCACACCTCTTGGCTGCCTGTTTATCTATCCATGTACATCTTCATCATCTATCCCTATTTCTTCCCCACCACACTGCCTTCTCTCAGTGTTCCACAGCCTGGATGCCTCTTGCTGCAACACAGGGACACTGCAGGGATGCAGCTGCTGATATTGGGAGGAGGGAGTGGATATTTCTATAGAGAGTAACATCCAGTGTTATAACAGCATATTTCAGGCAGGATTTAAAGCCCCAAAGTCAAGCTTTAAGAACTGTGGGTTTTTTTGGGATCTCTCACAAGACACAGATTATGCCCCATCTGCTGATGGGATGATGTTTTGCTCCTGTCTCTAAAGTGGCTGGTGCTGAGTACACTTGGAGATGGCAAACCAGTTCCTCTGGTCCTTGCCTCGCTGAGAGCCTGACAGTGCTATGAAGCACGACCGAGCGAGGATGACGCTCTGTCTACAAGCTCCGTCTTCATCCTTCTGGGCAGAAGCACCACCACCATCCACCGGCACCAGACCCCCCACTCCTCGGCACCCAGCTGGGCTGTGGAAGTTCATCCTTTCCCTGTGTGCAGACACATTGCTTACGTGTCTCAACAAGAACAAAAATAAAAGGAGGGTGGGAGGAGCAGGCAAGGAAGATTCCTTCCTCAGCCTCACTGTGGAGCAATCAAGGTGAACAGCTCTGTGAAGGGGCACTGGGGGGGCGGGATGCCCACCCTCTGGGGCAGCCCCAGGGGTGGAGGACGGGACTTTTCCCAGTTTAATGAATATTTACCCAGGCCAGAACAGCCAATGACACACAGAATGAACAAAGCAATATTTTTATTTTTGTGGGACATCCAAAGCACATTTACAGATGGTGGGGATGAGGTACAAGTTCAAGTCTGTACACCCAGATTCAAATACTTAAATCTATATTTTCCTGTTGAAGATAATTAGAGCACCCTGGAAAGCTGTCCGCTAATTTAACTTACCAAGCTAATTATTTAGCTGGCGAAGTAAAGAGTAGAGGCACAGATGTCTGGAGCTTTGTCTGAGAAGTGGGGCGGTTGGAAATAGACTAATTCCATTTTTCATGGCACACTAATGAGTTTAGCCACATGCCCTCCAATTAAACAATGACATGTTCCCTGTTTACATAGACAGATGGAGCGTGAATTCCTTGAGTGCTGAGGGCTGGAAAAGTTTAACTTCTTCCACATCAGCCACTGCAGGCCCTGAAAAGACAAGCAGACAAGCTAGGCAAATAATTAGCATAGTTTAGAGGAGCATTTTGTAAGTTGGTTTTTTTTTACTTACAACCGCAAAAGGTACCGTCCCTGCATTCAAAGCTTAAGCCCTTTAAGCATAGGTTTTCTTCTAAGATTTGTATTTCGTATAGCACTATATTTCCCTGAGGTATCTGTGGGCTGTGGATTGGAAGCCTTTGGTTGACAGTTCTGTAGAAGAAATGAGAGCTGGGCTTGTGTACACATTGCTTATTTTTATCCGTAACTGTTAGCTGTAATAACAACATTCCTGCTAAGAATTATAGTTGCTGTGTATATTACTAACACACATATCGATTGAAATACCTGTCACTTTGCATAGCTTGATGGGCTATCTGTAAGAACTATAGTAATGGCAACAACAATTAGAATAGTAAATAATCTCTGCAGTGAAGGGAAACGATAATGTTCTAAATTTGCCAATGCCTTACCAAATTTAGACTTGCAAGAGTGACCGTGTCCCCTCGGGGGTCAGAGTGGTGATTGCTGCTGCTTCTGTAGCTCCTGGGAACCCTTGTCAAGGAGCACAGTCCTACGGTGCCGGGTGCTGCACAGACACAAAACAGGGAGAAAACTGCCGCCTTTCCCCCTTTCCCTTCCACTGAAGGGTAGTTTAAGTGATAGCAAAGGGTGCAGGTGGAGGAAAGGAGGACAAGCAGGACTGTATCTGCCAAGGGCCAAGCCATGGTCCAAACTCAGCAGCTGGGCACGGGGCGGTGGTTTGCAGAGCTCCAGACAGGGCGTCCTGCACAGGGTAAAAGACGAAAATCTGAAAATCCGGCAAGCAAGCTGAAGGAGCTGTCTGGGCAGGCTGGTACCTGCAAGCAAGGACAGGCACCAGGCTGGAGGCACAGCCTGGGAGGAGAAACAGGCGTCTGGCGTCTGCTGCAACATCTCATGGGCAAGGGGAGGGCTGCCCAGAGGAGCAAGGGTGGTGAGAGGGACCACTGTCCTCCTGCAGTGTCCTGCATGGAAGTGCATGGGGTGAGGCTGTGTGCGTCAGGGACTGAGAGTGGAGGTGTGGAAAAGGCTGGGGAACGAGGGGAAAGGCTGAAAATCTGATGTAGAGAGCTGGAGAGGGACGCACATGGAAGCAGAAACCAGGGCCTGAGTGCCAGGGAAGGATGGCACATTGCTTACAGCGACTGAGAGAAGAGGCCGTAGCAATGTCCTGGGAGAGATGTAGCCCTGGAGCAGTAAATGATGTTATTATTGACTTCACAGGTGAGGAGCCTGGGGAAAATAAACCAGGAAAAAGGACTGAACCAGCTCTGCAAAGTGCTCGTCTCTGCTCTGGCACATCTTCAAGGAGGAGAAAAGAAATGAGGTCTTCTCGCCAAGACACCAGACTGTTCGTTTTCATTGCCCTGCGAAATCTAATCCTGCATTACCTTTGAACTGCTAATGAAAAAGGGTCTTCTTACGCAGGCAGGGCGTCAGCGTGGAGCAAGCATGTCCCCAGGGAATAGCAGCCATGCCCTGCCTTTCCTGCTGACAGGCATTCCCAGGGTGGCTCGTTTCCACCGCTGGGTTTTCTTCCCTTGCTGTCTGAGGTATCTCATCGCAATGCTGGGAAATGGCACCATCCTGCGTGTCGTGTGAGCGAACTGAAGGCTCCACCAGCCCATGTACTACTCCCTTTCAATGCTGGCCGCCACGGACCTGGGCCTGGCTCTATCCACCCTGCCCACAGTGCTGCACGTCTTTTGGTTCGGCAACGGAGAGATCAGCTTCCCAGTCTACCTCACCCAGATGTTCTGCATCCATGCTTTCTCCTTCATGGAGTCCTCGGTGCTTCTGGCCATGACCATCTGGCTACATGGCCATCTGCTACCCGTTGAGATACTCCTCCATCCTCACCAGTGCCAAGACTGCAAAGGCTGGTCTGGGGATGGTCAGCTGCTCTCTGATGGCTGATGGTCATCCGCCTGCTCGCACAACTGCTGTTCTGCAGGTCCCACGTGCTGTCCCACTCCTGTTGCCTGCACCAGGATGTGATATGGCTGGCGTGCACAGACTCCACCCTGAAGAGACTGTACGGCCTAACCCTGGTGCTGTTCACGATCCTAGACTCAGTGATCATCACCTTGTCCTACACCATGATCACTAAGGGTGCAGTGGGCATCGCCTCCAGAGAGCAGCAGACCAAAGCCCTCAACACTTGCATCTCTCACTTCTGTGCTGTCCTCATCTTCTATGTCCCCACCGTCGTCCTGTCCATTATACACTGGTACGGGAAGAATGCTGCACCCTTCAGCCACATGCTCATGGCTAACGTCCACCTTTTTGTCCCACCTGTGTCAAACCCCATCATCTACACCATGAAAAACAGGCTCCTGTGTCAAAGACTGGCCTGGCCTGGCCATGGCCAGGGGCCCAGGAGTCATTGAGAAGTGGGAAGCTTGCCTACATGAAATGCCCATAAAAAGTGACAAGTTGAACATAAGCAGGAGTTTAAGAGAGAGAAAAACTAATGGGAAAAGCACCTTGCTTAGGATGCTCTGTCAGCAGAATGCTCTTTAAATGCATGGAAAGCAGGAATCCAGCTAGGAAGCAGGTGGACCACTTGGTGACCAAGGGTGAGGAGCACACTTAGGGGTGATAAGGCCATAGCAGAGAAGCTCAGTGAATTCTTTACATCGGATTCTACACTTGACACTGCCTTCATAGCAAATGGATTAGAGGATCTCGATCAGCTTGAAGTAAATATGGAGGAGGGGTTACACCAAAGAAATATCAGTTAAATATCACTAACTCCCAGGACCAGGTGTCATTCACCTGACAGTCTGGAAGGAGCTCAGATCTGAAGCTGCAGAGCTGCTGGGCAGGGTGCATCACTCTATTGCAAATGGTCATGGTGCTGCAGGGCAGATCATCCCTTCAACTCCACCTGCAAAAGGGGCTCCATGGGGTTCCTGAGACCTACTGACCAGTGGGCTTGATTTCTATCACTGGTGGGACAGTAGAGGCTGTGGTAAAGAATAAAGTCACTAAGCATATGAGTAAACACATATGGGTAAAGGCCTTCCAGAGTCAGCCAGGCTACTGCTGGACTTCTGTGAGAGGGGCTCCAGCTGGAGGGATTCTGTGGCCTTAATACACATGGATGCCCAAAAGCCTTTGACTAAATGCTTTTAATGAAATTAATTTGTAGGGGGATTGGAGGAAACCCTCTTCTAGGGGTGGGAAGTGGTTAAAGTATGAGTAGATCATTTTCAGTCCAAAGGAGAGTCAGCAGTGGCCTCCCCAAGGGATCTCTGCTAGGACTCGTTTTATTCTGCATTGGCATCAGTGACCTGGATGAGGGAGTGCACAGTGACCTCTCAAAGCTTGCAGATGACACTAGGTCAGCCACTGGACTGATAGCAACTGTCTTCTGTTTTTTATAATCTTGTTAAAACGTGAATTGCAATAACAATAAATTCTTGGTTCCACATAGAAGTGTGCTTCCTTTTGCTGTAACAAGCTTTTGAGTGCACCACAGCCCCAACACACACAGAACCACCACAAGTCTTGGTAACACCTGAGTGCGATAAGCTATTATTTGGATCACAAGTCCCACAGAAGTGGGTCTCAAAGCAAGGAGTTTGAAGAAACTCTTGCTGCGTGGTGGTAGGTATATGTAATACATCTGTTGACAGGTCTCCTGGGTTGCCATGAGAGACAGGGAAACCCCATGAAGGTTTTGTCAAACCCAGTGCTCAACCCTGAAGCCCTAGGAAGGGGGCTCAGACTTCTGTTTGGGTCACATCAGCGAAATCTTATCAGGTAAACTGTAAAGCACTGACGACCATTCAGTTCTCAGTCTGACTTGGAATACGTAGGGTATTTTTTCTTATTTTTCTGTAATTTCCCTTGGGGACTCATGTGCCCATTTAGGCTTCAGTAAATATCAGTGTTCCTTGGTTTTTCTCAGTAATGACAGCTTTATGTAAGGGAAAAAAGAAGGCAGGATTTATTTTGGCCCTTCTTATGCCCTCCTGGGATGGTGGATGCTGCAGACCCATGAGGAAGGTGCTGGCCTTCGATGTACAGCCTTATACACAGCAGGGCTGCCACCAGCACTGCTACCAATGATTTTGTTCTGTTTTAAGTGCATAGCACTGCTTCACCTCTCTGCTTTCTAACCTTGTGCCAAAGCAATCCTATTCAAATAAATGGAAATCAAAGCAGAGGGAGGTATGGGGAGCTGCAGGATAGTCTGGGGTGAAACCAACCCCAGCTAACTGCTTTAGGGTGATCTGAGGCACTCTCCTCCAGGCTCTGTCTTGATTAGATCTCCTCCTGGGTGACAGGAGCTTCAACACCCAGTGCACATGGAGGCACCTCACTTCAGGAGTCCCGGTGGGAGCTGGCTCTCCTGTTGCTGTAATACTGGATGGTGGAGCTGCAGTGCAGCGGCTGAGCTGGACCCACTCACACCAGCTGGGGATCTGACCTGAACGCTTTTTGCATATAATTCTGCTCCCAATATGACCTGATGGTATCGTGAGCCTGGTGCTGCTGCAGTGATATTGCACAGGCTCCGTTTCCATCAGGGGTCTGCATTGAGCTATTAAATGGCTGGTCCAGGCAGAGCAGATGAACCATCCCAGCTGCTGTGAGTCTGCAACACCCCAGAGTGGGCTGGCTACTGTCCCTGGGAAGGGAAATGTATGGTGACTTTCAGCTCCTGCAGCACAAATCACAGCTTTTGGATATGTCTTGTTCCTGCTGGGAATATCACCTGGCTGGAACAAGAGGGCTTTGCCATACGCCCAGGTCCTTAGAGATTTCACAGTCATAGCAAGTCTGGCTGCAGGTGTAAAAAGCTTGAATAAACAGCTATTGCACATATATAGATCTATGCTCTAGTGCACGCACTAGATGCTAGGTGGCTGAGCACATCTAGGAAGCATTAGATTTTCCCTGCAGATACATGCCCTGGCAGTGCTAGCCAGGATGATCAACTCCCTTGTTCTGGCAGGAGCTCTGGGTCCAGCTGACCCAGTGCCATGGTGAAGGTGGAAGACTCTTACTCCACATGTCTCTTGCTATGTCCTCCTTGTCTAAAGAGAAGGGCCATTAGCTTAGGAACCTCAGGCAGTTACAGCTTCTGCATTATTGTCCAGGAATGTATAGAAGACTATAGATACTGCCACACTCCTTTATACAGCAAAGAAAATTCTGTGGGCCTAGAAACAGGCTATACTTCATCTACTGCATAAGAAGAGTTTAAAGGTTCAGGATCCTCAGCAGTCAAATGGATGACAGGATGGAGCAGAGAGTATCTAAACTATTATTCACCAGCTGTTCTACCACAGGCAAAACCTCTTGGGTCTTCTGTGTCCTGCATCAGTGCCTTCTTGAAGTGAGAAGTTAGTGTATCCCTCTGTGGATCTGTTTAGTTTTTACACTGTAAATAATGGGGTTTAGCACAGGTGGTACAAGGAGGTAGATATTGGCCATGAGGATATGAATCAGAGGAGAGGCATGTTTCCCAAACCTGTACACCATGGACAAGCCAATCACTGGGATATAATAAATCAAAACAGCACAGATATGAAAGATGCAGGTCTTCAGGGCCTTGAGACGCTCTTCCTTGGATGTGATACTCAGCACAGTCTTAATGATCATGACATAAGACAGGATGATAGACAGCAAGTCTAGCCCAAAGGTGGCCAGAACGACAAATAAGCCACACATGCTATTCACCTTGATATCTGCACAGGGCGGCTGGAGTAAGCTGGAGTGCAAACAGAAGCAGTGAGCAGCACGTGGGACCTGCAGAACAACTTCTTCAGAAGTATCGGCAAGGGGAGCGAGAGGCTAACGCTCCTCACTGTGAGACCCAGCCCGATGACACCTATCCTGGGGTTGGTCAGGATGGATGCATACTGCAAGGGGTTGTAGATGGCCACAAAGCAGTGGAAGGCCATGGCCCACAGCACCCCAAAGTTCAGGATGGAGAAGCAGTGAATGAAGAACATCTGGGCAAGGCGGCGTCAAACCTGATCTCCCATGAATCAAAAGGTAGCACCCTTAGTACTGTGGGGAGCATAGACAGAGACACACCAAGCTCTGTGATAGCCAGCATGCACAAGAAGAGGAACATGGGCTCATGGAGGCTGCGCTCTGCTTTGATGACAAAGAGGACTGCACTATTTCCTGCAATGGAAATAACGTACGTGCAGCAGAAAGGGACGACAAGCCACACATTCCCACTTTCCATTCCTGGGATTCCTGTTAGAAGGAAGGTAGAAGGTCTAAGGAAGCTACTGTTGGTCATTTTCCTAGTGCGGCATCTTCGTCCGGTCAAAGATCAAGCTGCAGATCCCACTCATCCTACAAAAGAATTCACAGAAATCATAAGAGTAATCGTGCCATAAAGCAAAGCTTTCTTCATGTTTCTCTCACTGCGGTGATGGGGTTCAAGACTTCTGAGTTTGCTGAGACAGCAAGAGGGCATTTTACCTTTGTGATCTGTTCTTGGCATGGAGAACTACAGCTCCCAAAGTCAGAAAGCTTATGGAGATGGAGGGACACAGTACCTAGTTGATGGCTGAATTATGGGCTTCTCTATGCCAGGACACAGAGGGCTGTTTACTGGATTGGCAGATGTGATACTGCATTGAGTCTGTTGCACCAGAGGACAAAAAGACTTGCGAGGTGGCATCCTGGATGAAGGGCAAAAGTAGACTTGTATCTCATACAGAAAGCCCACCTCTGGACTTGGGAGTCATGGAGGGAGTTCACTGGTCCTTGCTCTGGCTTTTCCTTGTCCTGTAGAAGAGCAAGAGAAGGCGCACCATGCAGATACCTGGACCTGTGCTCTGACATTGCCAGGCGACTCCCTCACCTGGATATCTGAGTGTGGCTTCCAGTGTTTTATGAATGAGATTCCCATACCTCTTCTGTGCGGGTGTTGCAGAGCATGTCTTCTCTGCTGGCTGTGAGCTTCATCCTCATTTTAGAGCTCTCTTTCTTTTTTTTTTTTTTAATTCTTTACACCTCTATTTTCTTTCTTTCTGTGAATGAATATCAGACTTCGTGATCTTTTCCTTCCCTAAAAATAACCTTGGCAGCAAAGACCTGATAAAAGTGCCTTGGCACCAAGTGGTTTCTGCATCTTCGAGAGCTGTGCACAGCTGAGAACCCAGATAGTGCAGCAACATTCTGCAGGATCCAGCCAACAAGCATTCACCAATGTGCTGCCAAAAAGCAGCATTGTGAACATCTGCTAGCCTGAGAGTGAAAGATTTTGGACTTGGATATTCTCATACGTACAAATGCAAATGCTGTTTTCCAGTATAAATGAAGTAAACAATAACCGAAATCACCCTCTCACAGGGAAGAGAGCTCTGGCAGCTCCCTGTGGTGTACAGGAACCATTTCGGCATGCTGAGAAGAGATTTCAGTCCTGCTTACCCACCTTGCCAAGCTGTAATACGGGCAAGGATTGCCCTTTCTTACAGGTCACTGTCCCCTCACCTGGGTGCAGGTGCCGGCTGTGTGGGTATCAGCACCTCAGCTGGCTCTCTGGACCCCACTGATCACAGTGGGTACAGGCACTGCCAGAAGGCAGTCCGTCTCACCCTGATGTCTACCCCGGTCAGATAAACGGTCTGAGGGTAACAAGCTTTTCATCACACGCGCATCCTCCCTTTAAAACCAGTAATCACTTTAACACTAATACACAGTAACACTGACAAAGTTATCCGAAATTATCTAACAGCTGACATGTGAAAAGCAGCTCAGAAAAGCAGACCACTTTGTCTTAAATATGAAGCAATACCCAAATAAGATCTGCCTGAGCATCTTGCCTCCAGGCTGCCGGTGAATGCATCTTTATATCGCCACTCCACAAAATCCCGCCGGACTCCCAGGCTCACTGGACACTTCTGCTGCTTTTTTTTTTTGGTTGATCCACTATCTCAAAGGAGATGATGCAAACATACTATTGAGAGTGAATCCCAGTGTCAAGTGGGAGGCTACTGTGGAATTGCCTTGGGTTAGCACTGGGAGCTAAATACGACTGGAAACTAGGTGTGAAGTCAAAGCAGGACCTGAATGTGGTGTTGGCTTCTGGCTTCAACAAGGAGACGTCAGACAGGAGGAAACTTTCCTGGGAGACCCTCTGTAGAGGCGAGAAGGACAGATGTGAACCTACCAAGAGGAGAGAGTGATGGTGGCAAGATCTCCCTTCCCTGGCAGCTGTGGTCTTAGACACCATAGTCAGGAGATGAAACTCCTGAAAACACTGGGCTACTCATCAAAACATTCAGGTTTGGCCTTTTTCAGCAACGGGACCATTTGTTGCCTTTGGATTTCAAAGCACCCCTCCAAAGTTGTACAACTCCCCCCGTGAAAGTGTTCTTGTGTCCCTGATTTGCGTACAGACCTCCTCAGCTTTCCCACCACTTTCTCCAGGCAGCTGACACGCAGCCTTAGCATTGACTGGAGGGCACTGCTGACCCCCTTCCACCCCAGCAACCACCTCATCCATACTGTGCAATGATCCAGATGTCACAGCCAGCTTTATTTATGTACAGAGAAGGGAATCCTAGAGTAGGAGCCTAAGCTGTTGGTGCCGAGTATCTGATATTATGTGGCGGTGATGGCTTGTATGCATGAATATTGTAGGTCACAAGGGGCTGTATGAGTCAGCCAGTCACCTTTGCACATATCTGACTGGCAATGATCCCCTGCTGTCATTTCTTACTTAAAAAAGGCATCTCTTAGAAGACCTCTCCCATTGCCACTGGAGGAGACAGCGTGGTGGAATGGATGGACATTGGTCATGTGGGCAGCTCCCATGTTCTTAATGAAAATGAAAACAACAACATTTTTTGTGGAGCCTGCAGAAAAATAGGGGTTCTAGCTCACCAGGGCGGTGGCGGGTGAGTATCAGTCCACAAGAAATGGTGCAGCCCTGCTTTATGAAGTGGGTGCTCTGAGACTGGCTCTTAAGACGAACTGCAGCTGTATCTCTCCTCCTTTGGCTTCCCCTGTCTCTCGTCTGTGGTCCGTGAAAAGCTACTTCTGTTTTATCTGAAGAAAAAGGACGAACTAAGTTAAAATTTAAGTATTCTACTGAAATGGTGCCAAAAAACCATTCATTTCCCATTTTGTCTGCAGCCTAACATCTGCTTCGCTTCAGCAGAAGTGCATGCTCTCTTCCTGGCCCACCCCCCCTCCTGCTTCCCCATCGGTATCCAGCTCACAGAGAGATAGCAGAGCCCAGAGGCTCCTCGTGGGTGGCCACGATAGTCAGGGCTGCTCAGGAAGATAGAGCTCCAAGAAATGCTAGGCCAGGTCAAAGATCTCCTCTCCATCCATTACTGCTCTTCAGTTTGCACTAAAGATAGAGCAAAGGTCCGTAACGTGCTTGAGTTTTGTAACTTGAGTTTGGGTCATCTGACCTTCACCTCATTCTGCTGCCTACTTTTTCCAGATATAGAGCAGTGATTTTGTAAAACATGTTTGCCTGTTTATTGGGATGGTTGACTTATATTAGTATAGTGCAGTCCTGTTAGCAACGATCTCCCTGTGATAGGTCACTCCAAATAATTGCATCAGCAAGGATTTCTGATATTTTTGAAAGGGTTTACATTTACATAGAACTTTTGGAATTTGCTAGCATAGGATTATTGTAGGTTTTGCCTTCCTTACAAAAAAAAGGTTAATACATAAAATTGAATTCTACCCATTTCCTTCTACAAGGACGGTCACCATTCCCAGCTGATTATCTTCCTATAGAATCATAGAATCATTTAGGTTGGAAAAGACCTTTAACATCATCGAGTCCAACCATAAACCTAACACTGCCAAGTCCACCACTAAACCGTGTCCCTAAGCACTACGTCTACATGTCTTTTAAATACCATCACAGAGTCCAGGGAACACTCTTCATACCATGAAAACTGCTGGAGGAAGATCTTTTGGAGATACTCAGCCTTACAGTGTAAATATTTTAATCATGAGATGATAATTTTTTAATAGTGAAAGAGTTTTAACAGTGAGGAGTTTAACTTCCGGGAGGGGTGAACTCTCCATCTCCCAGTGGTGTAGAAGCCAGATTGAAGGTCTTTGTGCCAGGTTTCATCACACAATGGATGAAACCTCCTGGACAGTGGTAACAGAAGAGACAATCTAGTGATTTCTACAAGAATGCATTGCTTAAACTCCAGGCACTGAGAAAGGGGTCCTCCCTGAACAAATAAATAGTCACAGCATTAACTCTCATTAAATTTACCAGCATCATCAGTAAATTATGAGCACAGTTAGAGGCACATACATATGGGCCAGGTTCCCTTTCACTGGAAGAGGAGGACCACCCTGTCCCAGAGCTTCTTGGTTCTCACCCCATAAACAATGGGGTTTAACATGGGGGGTACCAGCAGGTAGAGATTGGCCACCATTATATGGATGTGGGGAGGGATGTTCTGCCCAAACCGGTGGGTGAGGAACGTGAAGAGGGCAGGGACATAAAAGGCAAGGATGACACAGACATGGGATGCACAAGTGCTGAAGGCTTTACGTCGTGCCTCTGTGGATGACAGCCTCATTACCACCCGCAGGATCATGGTGTAGGACACAGAGATCAGGATCATGTCGGATCCTGTCACTATGAAAGCCACAAAGAGGCCATAAATGACATTGGCTCTGGTGTCCCCACATGCCAGCTTCACCACGGCCATGTGCTCGCAGTAGGAGTGGGAGATAATGTGATGCTGGCAGAAGGGCATCCTGCGGAGAAGGAAGCAGAAGGGACTCACCAGGAGGACCCCACGCGCCAGCACCAGGCTGCCGAGGGCCACCACCACCGGTGCAGAGAGGATGCTGGTGTGCCGCAGAGGGCAGCAAATAGCGATGTAGCGATCCAAGGCCATGGCCATGAGCACGCCCGACTCCACCGACGAGAAGGTATGGATGAAGAACAACTGAGCAAGACAGGAGAGAAACCCAATCTCCCCAGAGCCCAGCCAGAAGATGCCAAGCATTTTGGGTAACATGGATGTTGATAGGACCAGGTCAGTGAAGGCCAGCATGGCCAGGAAGAGGTACATGGGCTCGTGCAGGCTCGGCTCTGTCTTTATAATGAGGAGAAGGGTGATGTTCCCCAGCACAACAATGGCATACATGATGCAGAAGGGGAAGGCAATCCAGAACTGCTCCTTCTCCAGCCCAGGGATGCCAACGAGTAGGAAATAGGGAGGGTGGGAGAAGGCAGTAGAGTTCAGAAACATGAGATCCTTCTTGTCTCTTGCCTACACTGGAGGCCCTTATGTCCTGTAAAAAAGCATCAGACACCCTCAACCTGATCTGGTCAGGGGCAGACAGAAACTGGCACGAGGTATGGTCTAGAAGCTCAGATTCCCCACGCAGCTAGCCATCCCCATGACAGCTGCTTGCACTGGTTCAGGAGAGCACTTTTGAAGCAAGGGTCCTGCTAGTTCCCACTGAAAGTGCTCTGTCCCACTTCTAGAGTGGTCCTGGAGCATGCAGACTGGATTCCTCCTGGATCAAACTGAACGGGAAGACTGCCTGAGGTGCACACCTGGTAGTCTCCAGTGTCCAAAGGGTGTCCAGCCCAGGAGACCAGATGAAAGCTGGTCTGAAGTAAACCTTCTTGAAATGTGCATAGTGGGGATACGAAGTCACTAGCGCCAGCCCTATAGCTCTACAGAAGCTTTTAACAACACTGTGCTGCTTGCCAGTGTAAACAGGCAACAAGTCCTTGCCTCAGTCAAGAAACATCAAATTTCAGGGCAAAAAACTGAGCCAGTGCCACAGTATTTGACACCCCCCCCCCTCCCCCCCCAAAACACAGTGCTCCAGTGATGCCCATTCTTCCCCCAAAAAAGACTGCACCTTGTTCAGCCCCTGCACATTGCTCAGCTCATGTTTTTTCTCTAATACCTGGGAAAAAAGGATTCCTTGAAGAGCCCTGCAGCACAGATTAGGCCAATGTTCCTGACCTGATAAGACCCTTCAGAAACCTTCCTGGGGCCAACCGCACTTGTGCTGGAGAGCTGCAGGGAGCAGAGTGACACGGAGATGACAATACCAGCTTCCCAGAAGAGAGATAGGCTTTTCCTTCCCAAGGGTCCGGTGCTAGCCGAGCCGGCTCCAGCAGCGGGCTCCGCTCCTGCTGCATCCGGAGCGAAATTTCACACCACGACCACCACAGCCCAGCCCAGCATGGCCACCAGTCACCAGCTGGAGCTGGGCTGTCAGAGATACGTGTGGCTTGGGGTCACCTGCACTCTGGGAGAGATTTCCTGGTTTTCCGTGTGGCTGTAAACATCCTAGGAATTGAAATTCCTGATATTTTTCTTTCTTCATTCCACCTCCTTCCTGCCAGCTGCCTCTGTTGGTGCTGCTTGACCTAAAACTTCATTCTTCCGTGGAGAACACCGGGACAGGGAACACAATTCCCAGGCAAAGACAATGTGAGAGACAGGAGCATGACTGCAAGCTCCACTAACTGGGGGCTGTTCAATGCTTGCTGCAGCTGCCCAGGGAGGAGTGGTGGCATAAAAGGTCTTATTGCAGAACAACAAATTGCTGCCCTAACCCTAAATACTCACCTGCCTCTTGCAGGTTTCTGTGCAGGGACTCTGCACTGCAGAGACCAGGAGATATTTATCTGTCTGACAGATAAATCCCAGCAGGGAGCTCTGCATTTCCCCTGCTACTTAACAGTAATTAGAGAGAGAGAAATAGACAGTTTTTAACCCCCTCAATGCTGACAACCTGATCGACACGGCTGCATTTTGGCCAGTTTCATATCTGTTTTCTTGCAGTGTGTTTCTTTGGAGGAGACTCAAGATTAATGGGGTAGTTTGAGAGTAAATCACAGGACTGGGTTTGTAACTAAAACTGCAGCAGCATGAATTATGAAGTACTTCACAAACAACAGCAATCTTTCCTTTCCCTGCTATGTTTCATCCATAACTCTAATACAGGCATAGAGGGGGAAGTCAGTAACATCATCCCCATCACCTAGATGGAGAATGGTGAAGTAACGAGAGGCAGATTTGAGAGCCCTCTGCATGTTTGTTAAGTAACTCTCACTGCTGTGTGGCACACTGCACCACGCTGTGCTGTTTTTGTGGAGTTCACGCAATATAGCATCTCTGTGCCAAATCTTTGGCAATGCCAATTTCAATTAAAAAGCAAGTCTTGCAAATAAACCCCCCTTCCATTACTGGGGAACCGTATTAAACCCCAAGGCAGCCTACTGATAGAGTGTGGGACAGCAGAACTGCCAGAGTGTGCAAAGACACCGGCTCCCCAAGTCCAGTCCAAGGAGTACTTGGAGAGAGGGAAAGAGAAGAAGAAGAGAAGAGAAGAGAAGAGAAGAAAGAGAAGAGAAGAGAAGAGAAGAGAAGAGAAGAGAAGAGAAGAGAAGAGAAGAGAAGAGAAGAGAAGAGAAGAGAAGAGAAGAGAAGAGAAGAGAAGAGAAGAGAAGAGAAGAGAAAAGAAGAGAAGCGAAGCAAATACTTGGAGATCCCCCAGGATATCCTCCAGGAGATCTCCAACCCCATGCTCCAGCCCCATGCGACTCCTCATTGCCTCCATTGCCACCTCCAGGCTCGTGTGACTCCCTGTCCTCTCCCCATGGCTGTGCAAACCACATTCCCATCCTGCCCTCCCCTACCTCCCTCTCCTTGTCCCACCCCTTCCCTTTTCAGTCCCTGTTGCAAGTGAACCTGGCTCTTTCCTCGCCTTCCTGGAGCCAGCTGGGCCCTAGTTAAGTCGGTCCATACCCACCTCTGGCTCTTGGCCCTGCTCACGGAGGAGACGTGGGTTCAGATGCCCCATGCTCTGATTGGGGTTTTCCTTCTGGCCTCAGCAATGGACATTTCAACTGGGAAGCGGTTGTCATAGTCATCGGCAAAGAAAGACACACATCAAGGAAGAAGGAATGTTCCCTCTCTTCCCCAGCAAAGCAACGCTCCATGACTAAAGTTTGGAAAGCAAGATGGAGAGCGAGAATCCTATGCAGTTTTCGTCCGTACCCAGGAGAAATTCATCATGCCTCCCTGCTCTGAGGCTCTATTAACTGTCTTTCTGAGAAATGATGGCTAGGAAATATAATGCAGCATTTTCAGGATGGTTCATTCATTTTTCTTTATTAATTTTTCTCTCAGCACAAAAAGAAAAAAATACGGAACATATGGAGAATGAGCAGGAACCATTTCTCAATGCCACGGCCATCTGAAAAGAGTTTAGAGTCATAGCGCACCTCTGAAAAATTCATTCACACTTCCGAAATCACATCAGGCAGGTACAGATTGTTTTCATTTTTATGAAAATTTTTTACCCTTCTAAGCTCTGATAAAACAGAATATGACAAAAATGACAGGGGGCAAAATTGCCTTTAAGTCCCAGATGGCAACTACTTGTAACTCGGTTAAATGAAAGTATTTATTTTTAAATAAAATGTGCTTTAATTTAGCAGAAAAGGTTATAACAAGATGTGTTTCATCGACACTGAAGCCATACAAGCACAGACTACAAAAAGGACACCCATTTTACTCTCAGTGTTAGCTGGCAATTGGAACAAACTGCACCAAACTCCACCAAATATTGCTGTCATTTGAAGGCCCTGATGCAAGACAGCATGTGTTTTTGGTAAGATATCTCTTTTAGCACACCTACAAGTTATGGACAAGATGCAAGAGCCCCTGAGTGCGGCACTTAGACCTGTCTTCTATCCTCCCTGATGGAACTCATTGTTCATTGCCTGCTTTCCACATATTTCCCTGTTTTTCTCAAATAATTTATTTCTTTTTCAAAGCTAAACTTGCTTATATTACGCCAGTGTGTAAGGGGGCAACAGGAGCACATGTCGAGCAAAGGAAGGTTGCCCAAAGGCATTGTGTTGCCTTCATCCTTGAAGGTTTTTAGGACCCAACTGGATAAAACCCTGAGCAACTGTCCTAACACTAAATGAAACTTCTCCCTACAAATCTTAGACCATGAAGCATACTTCCACTTGCATGATGTGAATCAGTGCAGATTTACACGCTCTATAAATTTTATTTTTCTCTTTTCTCCTCTAGCAGTTCCTCCTGATATTAGTTGTTTTGGGCTCTGGGATGACCTTTCCAGAGAGTGATCTGCCATGCCTCCAAAGGGTTATTAAAAAAGGCATCAACAAAGTGGAGTGAGTTCAGCTGATGGCTCCCAGGGTGGCTGTGATTGGAGCAACGCTCCATAAGGAAAGGTTTAGGAAAATGGGCTTATTCAGCCTGGAAAAGAAGAGGTTTTGGGAAGACCCAACAGCAGAAGACCAGCGTTCCTCTACCCTTATCAAGAAGATGGAGCCAAGATCCTCACAATGTGGCATGGCAGGAGAATGAGAGAAAACAAGCGTTAAGTTCAAATGAGAGGTTCAAACTGGATATAAATCACAAAATCACAGAATCACTAAGGTTGGAAAAGACCTGTAAGATCATCAAGTCCAACCACCAACCAACAAACACCACCATGCCTATTAAACCATGTCCCGCAATGCCTCGTCCACACGTTCCTTGAACACCTCCAGGGATGGTGACTCTACCACTTCCCAGGGCAGTTTATTCCAGTGTCTCACCACTCTCTCATGAAAAATTTTTTCCTAATATCCAATCTAAACCTCCCCTGGCACAACTTGAGGCCATTTCCTCTTGTCCTGTCACTCGTCACTTGGGAGAAGAGGCCAGCACCCACCTCTCTGCAACCCCCTTTCAGGTAATTGTAGAGAACAATGAGGTCTCCCCTCAGCCTCCTCTTCTGCAGATGGAACAACCCCAGCTCCCTCAGCCGCTCCTCATCAGACTTGTGCTCCAGATCCCTCACCAGCTTCGTCGCCCTTCTCTGGACACGCTCCAGCACCTCAATGTCCTTCTTGTAGGGAGGGGCCCAAAACTGAACACAGCATTCGAGGTGCGGCCTCACCAGCGCCGAGTACAGGGGCACGATCCCCTCCCTGCTCCTGCTGGCCACACTATTTCTGATACAGGCCAGGATGCCATTGGCCTTCTTGGCCACCTGGGCACACTGCTGGCTCACATTCAGCTGGCTGTCAACCAACACCTCGAGGTCCTTTTCTGCAGGGGAGCTTTCCAGCCACTCGTCCCCAAGCCTGTAGCATTGCATGGGGTTGCTGTGACCCAAGCGCAGGACCCGGCACTTGGCCTTGTTGAACCTCAGAGAGGAAGAGAAGAAAGGCTGTTAGGTACTCTGTTTCATGAGGAATACCTAGAAAGTATAACAAAAGCTTGAAATCTGAAGATCTTGAACTTCATTCATAACTTCTTAGGCATTCCAAGCATCTGTGAAGTCAAAGGTATTGAACACCTTTGACTTGGAAACACCACTTTCTTCAGCTTGGAAGTATCACTAACATTTATAACTTGCTTATTTTTTCTCTTGATACATTGCCATTTTATTGAATATAATTATTAATTGCAATTACTTTTACAATTGCTACCTATAACTCTGGGTCTGAAATTTTTCCAGATCATCTGCTACAAGGAGGCTGAGCTGTCTTGACTGAACACACAATAGGTCAGAACAAAACCTCAGAGGTGGAGGACTTCTTCTGAAGTGCATTTCTGCATCTGTAATGTCACTTGCTGTAATTATTTTACTTAGAGATTGTTGCTGCAGCCAAAGTTTCTGGCAAAAATTTTGCTAAAAAATCTTTTGGAAAGTGAATGTGCCATGACTGGAAACCATGAATTAACTAAATCATTCAAAAAACACTGTAGCATTTACTCAGCTCTGCCACTGTTACGGGTGAGATGGGAACAAAGAAGTGCAATGTCAAGACATCTTTATTAGTTTGCTGAGCCACTTTTCCTTCCCATTGTGCTACCTCCTGAATCAGGGTTGGATTTAGATCATTGTGGTAGATTCTCTCCAAGTTTGGTGAGGGAAAACACTCTCGGAAGGAGTTTACAATTGCTATTTACTTTTTGCCTTGTGGTAGCACCTCAGAGTCTCCCACCATCTGCTAGGTGCCATACAAACAAAGGACAGTCCTGCACTAAAGACTCTAAGTGTAAAACAAGATGAGCTGCTGTGAGGATACAGGAGACAGCGGCTGAGCACAGGTCAATGGGCAGTTCTGTCATTGTATATATGAATTAAATTCAGGATCCTCCTCTGTATCTGTTTGGTCCTCACCCCGTAGATGATGGGGTTGAGCACAGTGGGCACCAGGATGTAGATGTTCCCCATGGTGATATGGACCAGTGGAGCCAGGTCCTTCCCAAACCTGTGCACCACGGACAGCCCAATCAGAGGCACGTAGAAGGCCAGGACCACGCAGATATGGGCAATGCAGGTGCTGAACACCTTGAGCCTCTCCTTCCATGACGCCAGCCTCAAGACAGCCTTGAGGATCAGGAGGTAGGAGAGGCAGATGAGGATGGCGTCCAGCCCCATGACCAGTAGGATGGCGGTGAGGCCATACACCATGCTGGGGGTGGTGTTGGCGCAGGCCAGGTTCATCACGTCCTGGTGCAGGCAGAAGGAGTGTGACAGCACCCGGGAGCGGCAGAAGGGAAGGGGCAGGAGGAGCAAAGGCAAAGGCAGGAAGAAGAGAACTCCCCTGGCCATGGCTATCAGCCCTATTTTTGCTGTCGCAGCGTTGGTGAGGATGGCAGCGTGTCTCAGTGGGTGGCAGATGGCCACGTACCGGTCCACGGCCATGGCCAGGAGGACAGTGGACTCGATGGCTGAGAGGGTGTGGATGAGGAACATCTGGACAAGGCAAGCGCCAAAGCTGATCTCCCTGGTGTTGAACCAGTAGAAGGAGAGGGCGCGTGGCACCGTGGACGTGGACAAGGCCAGGTCGATGGCAGCCAGCATGCAGAGAAAGAAGTACATGGGAGCGTGCAGGCTGGGCTCCGTCTTCACGATGAACAGCACCACGGAGTTGCCTGTGACTGCCAAGATGTACATGGAGCACAGAAGGATCGCCATCCAGAAATGGGCAGCCTCCAGCCCCGGGATGCTGGCCAAGATGAAGGAGGATGGGCTGAGGTCAGAGCTGTTGAGGAAGGGCATGGCACGTGGGGTGAAGAGTGGTCATGCTATGCTGTGGCACATCCCCTGCTGCAAGGGAAAGAGAAACAGCAGCTTTATAAATCCTTTCCCATGACTCTGAATCCCATGGGGCTGTGCCTGTGAAATGCAAGGGAATCTTATAGTTGCCATACTGATACAGAGAGCTCCTCTCTTATTTCTTTAGCCCATTACATCTTTCTACAATAACATATGCAACCACAAAATGGTGGCATTTGAATTCGAACAGGAATTGCTTGATTTCTTTCAAATGCAGAACGCTATAAAATCAACATTTTAAACCATAAACCCAACAGCTGAACTTGTTTTCTTTTATTTTTAAAGGGCAAAATTAAAAAAAAAAAAAGAAAGAAAACAGATTTTTAGTGCTTCCTGTTAAACTTCAGTTCTGCTTGAGTGTCTCCATATGTGCCGTGCTGTCCTGTCAGAAATGTACTCTGTGAAACTAGCTGTGCTGCCTCCCACGGTCCACTGCTCCCAAGTACTGCAGACACACACAGTGAGACATGCATATTTATTTGTTTGTACACACAAATTGGAATTTCATCCTTTCTGCCTGAAAGCACATATGGAAATATCAGAATATCTGTAGAGAAAAAAAATCTAATTATTCTCCTTATTCGGTATCTGTAAACTTTCCAGGAGTGCTGTGATCCAAGGAGAATGGCCAGGAAGATATGCAAAAGACTTGGCTTTAGGTACCTTTCTATTCTCAGGGATCAGATTTTAAAAATATTGGGATTTAAAAAGTGTTGGAATGGAGCATCAAAGGCTGATGCAACGGCAGTGTCAGAGCCCCATCACTGCACAGCCCAGCCTGGCATGGGAGGGCTTGGGACAGGGGTGCAGACCCAGCCTGACTCGCAGCCCCGAGCTCTGACCGAAGAGAAGAGGGGGATTAGCTCGTCCACCTGGGTGGCATGGGACTTCATCCATCTGCCCCGATGGATCAGGCAGCAAGTCAGCAGCTGGCTGTACCTGCAGTGGAATAAACCCACTGTCTCCCCTGCCCTGTGTGGACAGCATGAGGTCAAGCACATAACTGCTATCTGCAACGTTGCTGAGCTTTCTGATTATTATTTCTTTCATGCCCTATCCATGTAAAACAAAGATGCAAAATGTTATGGCAAGCTCTGCAGGCTATTAATACAGCTATTTTAAAAGTAACATTTGGTTGTGAAAATGCCTTTTATTTTACTGCACATCTGTGGTGAAGCCCTTATCCTAAAATAGCAATGATGATTTATTTCCCTGAGGTTTTTCCATCTTGAATCTGTAATAAATAAGACTCATACGCTAGCTTTTTATACACAATTTACAAACAGCGTAGGTGGACTGTTACTGTCAAGTTGCCTAAAAGCTATTCTAGTGATGAAATTTTCAGCCAACCACTTACATTAAGATGCAAGCTGAATGAACAAAGCGCTTCAGTGATTGCCAACAAGTATCTGAGCCAACTTACCTGCCAGCCACTGAAGTGTAATTACAGTATGAGTATCACTGTAAAGTATCTGCTATCCTATTCATTTCTTTTGAGAGAATATGACTGTGAGAGACAGACACACAAAGTAAATAATCTCTGGATGTTTCGGTTCATCTTTAGTTCTTTGGCATCGATAAATGCACCAACATTTTTCGGAAGACTAACGATTTTGGATTGCTAGTGGGATGAAGACCAGGTGCTGTAAAGACCTTACTTTCTGTAGAGATGAAAACTGGGTCTGTGTCTTTAAAAACACCAGTAACTGCAGATTTATTTTCCTAGCGTGATCGTCCCACCAGCAAGCCCTAGTAACTGCATTGAACAAGAGGTAAGGACATTCAGACAGTAAACCCACCCAAGCCAGAGGACCACTAGCAGCAGCCACAGCAGCTGATCTCAGTCAATGCCCATAAACATTGACCAGACTTGTCCCATGGAGCCAAAACTGGTCTGAGACCAACTTCCCAGGATGGAGAAGGCAATGGGACAGTCTTCACCATCTGAATCCATCTTTCCACTGCTCCCTCCTGCAGTGTGGCAGTGAGAGGGGAATATGTATACCTCCTCAAAAGCCCTCTGAGCCATTTTGAATATCTAGCCATTTTTCCATATGATCTCACCAGAAAAAAGAGTTTACATCAAGCCAAACTATTACTTCAGAGGAACAAGAGAAGAGAAAAATTAAAAACACAAGGCATCACTCAAATTCAAAGCATTTTTGAACCAAAATTAAAATTTCATGTTAATTGATGGTTTGATCAAATATGGTTTGTTTTTGTTTTTTCTGATGGCATCACTTGTAAACAGAAAAGCTGTATCTGCTTGTAGCTCTGCTGCTATTTTGTAAATATGCCCAGGTCGTGGCTAAGTCAGTTGCTCTGAGCAGACACTTGGTGTATGTGGAGTCATACAAACTATGCCTGTACTAAAGTGAGCAAGACACAGCTCGAGCCTCATGCCACCGTCATCTACACCGTTAACCTGTTCCTTGCCTCCAGGGACATCCCTGGCTGCTGCCAGCTAGCCCTGCCCCAGGCACTGCCCCAGCAGGGATGAGGGGGTAGCACCAGCCAGGGACTAATGTCCACTGGGATGTGGAGTAAAGCCATCCTCGTTAAGAAAGGAAGAAAGGATAGACATGGACGTGGCCAAGAAGCACCAGGTGTCTCCAGGATAGGGAACTGTCCTTATTCCCCTTTTAATTATAGTGTGGGCAAAGCCATGGAGCACAGCAGGGACTGCAGCATGGCTCCACATGAATGAGGGTAACGGGAGAGTTTCCCAGGGCAGAGGAGATGCACAGTGCAGGGCGCAGAGAGGGGTCGGGATGGGAGGAGCTGCCAGTGGGAACCAAATGGAGGTAGCAGGAATGGCCTTCCTTTCCTTCCTTCTCCTTCTCCTTCTCCTTCTCCTTCTCCTTCTCCTTCTCCTTCTCCTTCTCCTTCTCCTTCTCCTTCTCCTTCTCCTTCTCCTTCTCCTTCTCCTTCTCCTTCTCCTTCTCCTTCTCCTTCTCCTTCTCCTTCTCCTTCTCCTTCTTTCCCCTTCCCCTTCTCCTTCTCTCTCCCTCTCCCTTCCCCCCTTCCCTTCCTCCTCTCCTCTCCTCTCCTCTCCTCTCCTCTCCTCTCCTCTCCTCTCCTCTCCTCTCCTCTCCTCTCCTCTCCTCTCCTCTCCTCTCCTCTCCTCTCCTCTCCAGATCCCTCTGATATGTGTCACAGTGCTCTTCCTGCACCTCATAGAAATAAATCCATCGGCAAGTACTGTAAGTGAACCCATGGTACAAAGCAGAGAGCTCAGGGCATCACAGAATAGGAATTAGCAGCTTTAAGTGGTTCATCTATCTCTTTTTTCTCACACACAGATGTTAAACCACAACTAAGTTTCCCATTCCCAGAGGCAGCCACAAAGGTTTTTGAACATATGTTCCCAAAAGACAGTACCTTATATGGAGGTTCCCAAATCTTGAACGTCTGCTTGGTACACTCCGGCTACACAGGTTGGGAAGCAAACGGGGAGGCAAGATGAAGCTCTGCTGAACTGGGTGATGGAGATGCACCGAATGCACTGCAAGCCGTGGTCTCCAGCTGTGCTAATAAATGTGCTAATCAATCTCCCACACATTTCCTCCCTGGCTGTCCCCCTCAAACATTTGCTTGCTGTGGCACAGGCTCCTTGGGCTTTTGCTGTTTCAGAGAATGACTGCAGCCAGGAAACACAGATGTCCAGGGAGAAACTCTGGAAGTTTTCAAAATGCGAGCAGTGCTGTGCAAGGATCTTGCAAGCTGAGCGTCTCTCCAGCAAAGCTCTTTTCTAGGCTTTTCTGCTGCAGTTGTGTTTGTTCCCTTATGTTAATCTTTCCTCTGACAATAGCTGGCTACAAGCGCCAGGCTGGACCTTAGGTATTTGGGGCGAAGAGTTCTCCCGATAAGTGCTCTCTCAACGCAAACGGGACCTGCACCCTGAGACCTGCTACACCAACATTCAGGCAGAGGTTCTGGCGGTGGTCGGCCTGCAAGGGCCACTGGGATCCTCAGCAAAATGACTAGCATGATGCAAAACAAATAGTGACCTGGGGATCCTCCCCTTGGGAATCTTCCCTTCTCTTTTTCCATTTTTTTACAGAGATGTTCCCTCATTCTTCTTCTCTTTCTTTATTCTAGGTATGGTTATGTGTAGAGCAGAATAGAAAAAGACATTAATCCAGGGTTAGTCTGAAGTGTGAAGTGCTTAGCAGCAGGCAGAAACAGGCCAGTTCTGGTGTGTAATCCTGCCCCAATACCTGCTGCTGCTTCACCCGTCCAAGGTGAACACTGACCGTTTCTTCCTGTTCTCCAACATGGTCCAGACTGGCACTATCCTGATGCATACCTAATCCATACAGTCCTATGCTCATCTACAGCAAATCCTGAAGATTTTAAGCAACTCCAACCTAATATCTCTGTATCATATAAACAGAAAAAATGGCTTAATCAAGTCTTTTAAGCTTTTACAATTAATAGATGTCTTTTATTGAAGATACTGCACACAAACGTTACATTCAATGCAAAACAATGGCTGGAACATTAGGCTTGGCAAATGGTAAAACTCAATGACATCAAAAAGATGCAAAAACAGCACTGTTTCCATCACTGTAGATGCGTATGGCACTTTAGAAACACAGACAAAGATGAAGGCTGAGCCTTTTATTTAGGAGGACTGAGGGTGCTGCGGGCCCACTTAACAGGACCTAATCTTCAGAAAATGCTCTGTGCTCAGCCTCTGGAGCTGAGCTCCATCTTGCGGGATGTTTCCAGTTGAAGGACTAATGACTGGGATATTCAGAGTGGCTCCAAACTCTTGGCCCAAGCCCTGTCCTCTTGAGCTGGCTGCGTGGGTTAGCTATGCTGTAACATGTGGTGAGAGACCGATGAGCCCATGCAAAGGAGTTTGAGTGAAGCTTACCTGCTATTATCTGGCTACTAGAGTTTGCATAACATGCGTCATAGAGGTTCCTTGATCCACCCCATGACGTGACTTGAAAAGAAAATGTAAGGCAGCCCATTTTTCTGTAATTGTTTCCCTCTAATTGGGGTTTCCATCTCTATACATCACTGGCATTAATGCTTGGGGTGTTAGGAGACTGCTGGAAGGGATGAAAGCATCATGCTAGGACAAGACATGGAAGATCACAGCTCTGGGTTGAGGAACAGCATCCAAGTGGATCTACAGTTCTTTCATCTGGCAGTGACCGCTGTGGATGGAGCACCAAGAAGGCAGTCTACTAGCTCTGACCAACAAACCAGTCCACTAGCACTTTCTGGCAGAACTGGTGGAAGAAGCTACCAGTCAGATTCAGTCTTCCTCCGCAGTGCCCTGAGCAAAGCCTCACGGATGTGGCTGGATTTTATGCTGTAGATAATGGGGTTCAGAGCGGGGGGAATTATAAGGTAGGTGTAAGCCACCAAAGTGTTAACCAGAGGAGGAACATTCTTTCCAAAGCGATGGATCATGGACAGTCCGATCATTGGGATGAAGAACACTAGAACAGCACAAATGTGGGAGACACATGTATTCAAAGCCTTGAGACACTCCTCCTTGGTTGCAAGGCCAATAACAGTTTTAATGATCAGGATGTAAGACAGCACAATGAAGATGAAGTCCATCCCCACAGTTGATAAGAGAATAATCATACCGTAGAAGACATTGACTTTTATATCTGCACATGCTAGGTTCATGATATCAGGATGGAAGCAAAAAGAATGAGAAAGCTCGGTCTTCCCACAATAGGTTAGTCTCTTGAGCAAGAAGGGTATGGGAAGGAGGGAGACCATACCTCTCAATATGATTGCCAGACCTATTTTTATGACAGTCATCTTGGTCAGTATGGATGGGTGTCTCAATGGATGGGAGATGGCAATATAGCGGTCAAATGCCATTGCCAGGAGCACAGAGGATTCGATGAAGGACAGTATGTGGATGAAGTACATCTGAGTGAGGCAAGCATCAAACCCAATCCTTCGCATATTAAACCAAAAAATGCCCAGAGTAGTAGGCAGCGTACATAGAACCAAGCCCAGGTCAGTGAGTGCCAACATGGAGAGGAAGTAGTACATTGGTTCGTGAAGACTTTGGGTCTTCTTTATGATGAAGAGGATCATGCAGTTTCCCAAGAGAGCAATAAGGTACAGCGCACAGAAAGGGATGGAGATCCAGAGGTGAAGGGCTTCCAGGCCTGGGATGCCCATCATGAGGAAAGCTGAAGGCTGATAGAAGGAGCCATTGAATTCCCATGTGGTATGTGAGTCGTGCTCCATCCCAGCTCAGCTCTCACATAACCTATACCTAAAACAAATCAACAACAGAAACTCCACGTAGTTGGACTCTCCACTGAATATAGAACTGGGTAATGACAAGCATCACATCCCTCCACCTCCCGACCAACCTATGCAGGTGCCCCCATGCTGTTTAGGACACTGTTACAATTACCATAGTGTCACATATGACTACACTTTTGGTTATCCATTAAACTATAAAATTCAGGAAAAGGATGCACATTTTTTCTTAAAAAAGAAATTATTTTTTTTCTTAAAATGAAAGTAAAAACCTTCCTGGTGAGTGCTACTGTTCTGCAGTTTTCCCCAAATTCCACAGGTTGAGATACTCTATTGAGTGAGCAAGTGCTTTTTCTAAGGTCATCCCAACCAAGACTAAGCTGCTAAGCAGCTGGCTTCTTTTTGATGCTAACTGGAGGTAGAAGAACATGAAAATGGTGGAAGTTTAACTCTGACTTCTCAGTTAAGAAATCAACATTGAAAACAAATGAGAAAATATAACCGAGAATCAGGCACTTAGATGCTAATGCTCTCAGCACAGAAGATGGACACCAGGGTAAGGTGGATTTTCAGCGGCTCTCACATCCAAGTTGTTGCTCAAGTAAATGAGCAAAGCCCTATTTGTGTGGTGCCCATGACTTTTATTAATAACAGGCAAACACAAGCCAAAGCACAAGAAGTTGTAGGTTCAGAAGCACTGGGGAGGTGTCCACGGAAAGTCTCTGGGTCCGAATCAGAGGGGAGGAACACAGAGGGGATATGGTGGGATTTCTACACAGGGATCAAGAGTATGAGGTGAGTGAGACCTTTACAGAAACCTAGCAGATGTCTAGTGAGTTCAGCAGAAGGCCACTGAGATGGATGGGGGTTGGAGCAATGCCCCCCAGGTAACAGACCAAGGAGAGCGGCTTGTTCAGCCTGGAGAAGAGAAGGTTTTGCAGGGACCCAACAGCAACCTTCCCCTACCTACAGGGAGGCTATCAATCAAGAAGGCCAAGCCAGGCTCTTCACAGCAGTGCATGGCGGGAGGATGAGAGACAACAGGTATAAGTTGAAACAAGGGAGGTTTAGACTGGATATAATAAGAAATGTTTCCCCATGAGGACCGTCAAGCATCGGAGCAGGTTGCCCAGAGAGGTTGTGCACCTCCATCCTTAGAAGTTTTCAAGATCCAACTGGGTAACGCCACGAGCAGCCTTGTCTGACCTCATAGGTGGCCCTGCGTTGAGCAGGACATTGGACTAGAGGTCTTCTGAAGTCGCTCCAACCCGAATTATCCAATGAACCTATAAGCCTGTGATCTTACCATAGGTTTCAGTCCTCTCAGCACAATCCAGGTTCCTACACTGCACGTGACAATGTACCCTAGCAGGGATGCCGGAGAGGCTGACCGGGTCCCCGAGCCCTCTCTGTGCCTTCTGTGACAGAATGACTGGCTGGGCGGATGGGGAAAGCAGTGAATGTGCAAAACAAGAGCTAATTAAAGGAAAATAAATATTTGTGGCTTCAGTCTTAATGCACCTTCTGTAGGATACAAAACAAGCAGGTCAAAGAGTGCCTGAATTATAAGCAAGAGGGTTTACTATATCACAGCTCATTTTTGAATAAACACACATATCTTCCACGATGTATTTATTATGTTCCTAATATGATTTTGCTCCATTAGACTCTCAGCCTGCTTGAGAGTCTAATGTGGCAATAAATCCCAGAGCTTAGCAAGGATAAACATGTTCCCGCTCCAGGGCAAAAGCAACACGTAACTGATGGGAACTGGGGAAGACCCAAATTCATTTCACTTCCTCCAGGCAGGGCCACTTTATCTTCATTGCAAAGTTACACGTTAGTGTCAGCAATTGCCTTGGGCAGTACATAGCCCCGCCGTGTCAGTTGCTGAAGGGACAAGTCACGGAGCTTCTTCAGGAGACCCTCGCCAGCGCGTGAGACGGCACAGACGTGGATGGACAGCCAGCACTTTCCCTAACACGTCGACAGTGGTCGACATTGGCAAAAGGAAACTGTCCGGAGGTACCTCTGGTCCTAAGTGGTGCTTGGAGCTCCCCAAAGGTAAGAGCTGTCCCTTTCTGCCAATCCAACAGCATGGGAGCAGCAAGAATTAATCTGCAGACTCCTGCAATTCAGTCTTATCTGGAGGCTGGGTTAAAAAAACTAAAAAAAAAGGACTACGTGCATGCCTTTTTGTCTGTCTGACTGTCTCCCTTACAGCAGCATCTGGCAGATATCCAGAACTCTCAAAGACAGTGAAATTCAAGAGATTTCCAGGAATATGGAGGTAGATAAAGAGGAGAGGCTGTTAGAGCACAGTGGGAAAGAAAGGACTGGTGAGAATTTTCTGGGGTCTGTAAAGGATGCTCCTCCTACAAGAAAACCTTCATGCAAACCTGACTTTGTTAGACACCGGCAACTCCTACCACGCTATACACAGTTTATTTAGAAATGGGCTTTATTAGCTCTGCTTCGCCTGAGCTACTCTGGTTTTGTTATGTGCTCCTACACGTTACAGATACGGACCCCACTCCAAGCCATTTTTTTCCCCTTCATGTTTTATGTGTGTGTGTATATATACAGATGTGTTTGTAAATAATATATATAAATATATAAAATACATATAATATATAAAATATGTGAACAAGCATGCATGCTTATTTATGTTTATGTACGTTAATATGTGTATATATATCATATAGCACACATATATATGTTACACGTCCCAGTTGACTATCGTGGGACAGCAATTACACCTTTCACACGGCAGCCAAGCCCCAAGGAGAAAACAAACCTCCAGTTAGTGGAGGATATCAGTTTAAAGTTTAATGGCAGCACCTGGGCAGTGTTTGCTGCTAGCCTAGAAAGGCATCCTACCACAGAGAGAAAAAGAGAAAACTGTCCACCTGCTCAGTGCCCAAGGCATTTCTGCTCCCCAGGAGCTACTCCAGACTGACCAGGGGAAGGGGTCAGGCACGAATGCAGGTGCCTCATGGAGGACACGGTGCCATCCCTCCTTCCCTAGCCCTCAGAAGCCACCTCCTGATTTCTTGCTTGTCTCTGACTTCAATTTTCACCAGTAACTGAAGCAAAGTACTGGTGCTTTAAGGGTTTCTTCTTGGTGTAGGCAAGAGCAGGGGCTTGGGAAGGATGGGACGAAGAGATCTGCTTTTTTTCCCAAGAGGAGACTTTGCTATTTTCACAACTGCATCACTGCCAACTCAAGCAGACAAGCGAGGGGTCAGACGCTCAGCGAAGGGAGGAGGATTAGCAAAGGGACTCTGGGGACACAGCACCCACAGACCCGAATTTCTGTTGACTTTACAGGCAAGGGCAGGAACGTGCCATTCCCACCAGCTGAACCAGGCTGACTCTTGCACAAAGCCCACGGCAAACGGCAAGCGGCACTGCGATGGCTAGATCTTCCCCAGTAGTACCGTGGTGCCAGCACTGCCTGAAATTACAGCTGCCCGTTTCCTCCTGCATATCCAACCCAGCGGGTCCTGTGGAGTGGCGTGGACCCCCCTGAGCAGCGCTTTGGAGATGCACCTCCCCACCCATGTTGGTGTCCAGCCCCATAAACCACAGCCACCATACTAGTAAAAGAGGAGCGCAGTGGTGGAGAGGCTGCTAATTGCCCAGGGTACTTACCAAGTGCAGCGGTGGGGGCTGGGGGACTTCACAACCTGCACAAGCAGCACAACCCCGTTGTGATGCAGAGGAAGAACCCGCATCTGCGTCCCGGCGTTGGGAGGGCAGCGCTTATAACGCGCCCCACAGACCGACACCGTCCAATCAACCAGGAGCCACGCAGAGCCCAAGCTCCTTGTGCGTAAACAGCGTGAGGCGTACCAGTGAAAATAGTGTGTGAAGTAAATGATCTTTTCCATTTATGATGCTCTCCCAGCAGGCATGATTTTCTCCTGATAGTTTATTGGGTGACACGTTTATAGCTCCCTGTGATTTATGGCTGGCAATGCTGTAGCATGCTGGCAATACACAGAATTTTTATTGTGAGAATGGATCTCTAATGTAAATAATAATAAATTACTGCAACATCTTTCCGAGGGAATAACAGAGGTGAAGCTCTAGCTATCCCCCTGTGACCAGACACTAAATGTTTAATTAAAATCATAATATATTGCACAATAAAAACAAATATTACAAAGCCAAACACAGACACATTAGTGGATACCCTCTCAGATGGCCCAGAAGCCTGTTGTATCTAGATGTCTCATGATACTAAGTTTATCTTTGCCACCTCAGCTGTGAGGTGGAAATTGCTATTAACTCTTATTTCTGTGGCTGCCAAACCAAGACACAGGAGAGCTAATGGGTTTGCCCATTCTCGCGTGAGGTGTCTATAGTAAATACAGCCACTGGACCTAAAAGATACTTCTGTAGTCATAAACCAGACTGTGCTGGGGCACTACCCACGGTGGACACCAGTAAATTGTTATCACGGCCCCTGGCATGCTGCTGCCCTGAGCCGACCGGCGCTTCGGCAACTCCCAGGCAGGGGCTCACGAGTCTGCATGATGTTGCTGCCTCATTTTAGAGGTTAAAGGGTTTCTTGGCATGATCCTGCACCGCCAGGTGCTGGGTGGCCCCAGTGCCAAAGAACAATTAATTTACAAGCATTACTTTTAAGTAAGACAGCTGCCTGCTCCTACCTGGTTGTTAAACCTCACCGCCAGCCTTATGGCTGAATACACTGAGCCCTCGTGACACTCATCCGAACAGTCCTGGCAGAGGTTTGTTATTGTTTATCATTTGCAGATGACACCATTTGGGCGGGAGTGTTGATCTGCTGGAGGGTGGGAAGGCTCTGCAGAGGGATCTGGACAGGCTGGATCGATGGGCCGAGGCCAACTGTATGAGGTTCAACAAGGCCAAGTGCCGGGTCCTGCGCTTGGGTCACAACAACCCCATGCAACGCTACAGGTGTGGGGACGAGTGGCTGGAAAGCTCCCCGGCAGAAAAGGACCTGGGGGTGTTGGTTGACAGCCGGCTGAAGATGAGCCAGCAGTGTGCCCAGGTGGCCAAGAAGGCCAACGCCATCCTGGCCTGTATCAGAAAGAGTGTGGCCAGCAGGAGTAGGGAGGTGATCATGCCTCTGTACTCAGCTCTGGTGAGGCCGCACCTCAAATACTGTGTTCAGTTTTGGGCCCCTCACTCCAAGAAGGACATTGAGGTGCTGGAGCGTGTCCAGAGAAGGGCGACGAAGCTGGTGAGGGGTCTGGAGCACAAGTCTGATGAGGAGCGGCTGAGGGAACTGGAGTTGTTCCATCTGCAGAAGAGGAGGCTGAGGGGAGACCTCATTGTTCTCTACAATTACCTGAAAGA